>NW_027591381.1:0-92422 GCF_964213995.1 Mustelus asterias | reverse complement strand
CCCCGTCCCCTTCCGTGCCCCCCCCGTCCCCTTCCGTGCCCCCCCCGTCCCCTTCCGTGCCCCCCCGTCCCCTTCCGTGCCCCCCGTCCCCTTCCGTGCCCCCCCGTCCCCTTCCGTGCCCCCCCGTCCCCTTCCGTGCCCCCCCGTCCCCTTCCGTGCCCCCCCGTCCCCTTCCGTGCCCCCCCCGTCCCCTTCCGTGCCCCCCCCGTCCCCTTCCGTGCCCCCCCGTCCCTTCCGTGCCCCCCCGTCCCCTTCCGTGCCCCCCCGTCCCCTTCCGTGCCCCCCCGTCCCCTTCCGTGCCCCCCGTCCCCTTCCGTGCCCCCCCGTCCCCTTCCGTGCCCCCCGTCCCCTTCCGTGCCCCCCCGTCCCCTTCCGTGCCCCCCCGTCCCCTTCCGTGCCCCCCCGTCCCCTTCCGTGCCCCCCCGTCCCCTTCCGTGCCCCCCCCGTCCCCTTCCGTGCCCCCCCCGTCCCCTTCCGTGCCCCCCCGTCCCCTTCCGTGCCCCCCCGTCCCCTTCCGTGCCCCCCCGTCCCCTTCCGTGCCCCCCCGTCCCCTTCCGTGCCCCCCCGTCCCCTTCCGTGCCCCCCCCGTCCCCTTCCGTGCCCCCCCGTCCCCTTCCGTGCCCCCCCGTCCCCTTCCGTGCCCCCCCGTCCCCTTCCGTGCCCCCCGTCCCCTTCCGTGCCCCCCCGTCCCCTTCCGTGCCCCCCCGTCCCCTTCCGTGCCCCCCGTCCCCTTCCGTGCCCCCCCGTCCCCTTCCGTGCCCCCCGTCCCCTTCCGTGCCCCCCCGTCCCCTTCCGTGCCCCCCCGTCCCCTTCCGTGCCCCCCCGTCCCCTTCCGTGCCCCCCCGTCCCCTTCCGTGCCCCCCCGTCCCCTTCCGTGCCCCCCCGTCCCCTTCCGTGCCCCCCCGTCCCCTTCCGTGCCCCCCCGTCCCTCCGTGCCCCCCCGTCCCCTTCCGTGCCCCCCCGTCCCCTTCCGTGCCCCCCCCGTCCCCTTCCGTGCCCCCCCGTCCCCTTCCGTGCCCCCCCCGTCCCCCGTCCTTCCGTGCCCCCCCGTCCCCTTCCGTGCCCCCCGTCCCCTTCCGTGCCCCCCCGTCCCCTTCCGTGCCCCCCCGTCCCCTTCCGTGCCCCCCGTCCCCTTCCGTGCCCCCCCGTCCCCTTCCGTGCCCCCCCGTCCCCTTCCGTGCCCCCCCGTCCCCTTCCGTGCCCCCCCGTCCCCTTCCGTGCCCCCCCCCCCGTCCCCTTCCGTGCCCCCCCGTCCCCTTCCGTGCCCCCCCGTCCCCTTCCGCGCCCCCCGTCCGCCCCTGGCACGTTCCGCGCCCCCCGTCCGCCCCTGGCACGTTCCGCGCCCCCCGTCCGCCCCTGGCACGTTCCGCGCCCCCCCGTCCGACCCTGGGCCGTTCCGTGCCCCCCGTCCGCCCCTGGCACGTTCCGCGCCCCCCGTCCGCCCCTGGGCCGTTCCGCGCCCCCCGTCCGCCCCTGGCACGTTCCGCGCCCCCCGTCCGCCCCTGGCACGTTCCGCGCCCCCCGTCTGCCCCTGGCACGTTCCGTGCCCCCCGTCTGCCCCTGGCGCGTTCCGTGCCCCCCGTCTGCCCCTGGCGCGTTCCGTGCCCCCCGTCTGCCCCTGGCGCGTTCCGTGCCCCCCGTCTGCCCCTGGCGCGTTCCGTGCCCCCCGTCTGCCCCTGGCACGTTCCGTGCCCCCCGTCTGCCCCTGGCACGTTCCGTGCCCCCCGTCCGCCCCTGGCACGTTCCGTGCCCCCCGTCTGCCCCTGGCACGTTTCCGTGCCCCCCGTCCGCCCCTGGCACGTTCCGTGCCCCCCGTCTGCCCCTGGCACGTTCCGTGCCCCCCGTCTGCCCCTGGCACGTTCCGTGCCCCCCGTCCGCCCCTGGCACGTTCCGTGCCCCCCGTCTGCCCCCGGCACGTTCCGTGCCCCCCGTCTGCCCCCGGCACGTTCCGTGCCCCCCGTCTGCCCCCGGCACGTTCCGTGCCCCCCGTCTGCCCCCGGCACGTTCCGTGCCCCCCGTCTGCCCCCGGCACGTTCCGTGCCCCCCCGTCTGCCCTTGGCACGTTCCCGTGCCCCCCGTCAGCCCCTGGCACGTTCCGTGCCCCCCGTCCGCCCCTGGCACGTTCCGTGCCCCCCGTCCGCCCCCTGGCACGTTCCGTGCCCCCCGTCCGCCCCTGGCACGTTCCGTGCCCCCCGTCTGCCCCCGGCACGTTCCGTGCCCCCCGTCTGCCCCCGGCACGTTCCGTGCCCCCCGTCTGCCCCCGGCACGTTCCGTGCCCCCCGTCTGCCCCCGGCACGTTCCGTGCCCCCCGTCTGCCCCCGGCGCGTTCCGTGCCCCCCGTCTGCCCCTGGCGCGTTCCGTGCCCCCCGTCTGCCCCTGGCGCGTTCCGTGCCCCCCGTCTGCCCCTGGCACGTTCCGTGCCCCCCGTCTGCCCCTGGCACGTTCCGTGCCCCCCGTCAGCCCCTGGCACGTTCCGTGCCCCCCGTCAGCCCCTGGCACGTTCCGTGCCCCCCGTCCGCCCCTGGCACGTTCCGTGCCCCCCGTCTGCCCCTGGCACGTTCCGTGCCCCCCGTCCGCCCCCGGCACGTTCCGCGCCCCCCGTCTGCCCCCGGCACGTTCCGTGCCCCCCGTCTGCCCCCGGCACGTTCCGTGCCCCCCGTCTGCCCCCGGCACGTTCCGTGCCCCCCGTCTGCCCCCGGCACGTTCCGTGCCCCCCCGTCTGCCCTTGGCACGTTCCGTGCCCCCCGTCAGCCCCTGGCACGTTCCGTGCCCCCCGTCAGCCCCTGGCACGTTCCGTGCCCCCCGTCCGCCCCTGGCACGTTCCGTGCCCCCCGTCTGCCCCTGGCACGTTCCGTGCCCCCCGTCCGCCCCTGGCACGTTCCGTGCCCCCCGTCCGCCCCCAGCACGTTCCGTGCCCCCCGTCTGCCCCCGGCACGTTCCGTGCCCCCCGTCTGCCCCCGGCACGTTCCGTGCCCCCCGTCTGCCCCCGGCACGTTCCGTGCCCCCCGTCTGCCCCCGGCACGTTCCGTGCCCCCCGTCTGCCCCCGGCACGTTCCGTGCCCCCCGTCTGCCCCCGGCACGTTCCGTGCCCCCCGTCTGCCCCCGGCACGTTCCGTGCCCCCCGTCTGCCCCCGGCACGTTCCGTGCCCCCCCTTCCCGTTCCGTGCCCCCCCGTCCCGTTCCGTGCCCCCCCGTCCCGTTCCGTGCCCCCCCGTCCCGTTCCGTGCCCCCCCGTCCCGTTCCGTGCCCCCCCGTCCCGTTCCGTGCCCCCCCGTCCCGTTCCGTGCCCCCCCGTCCCGTTCCGTGCCCCCCCGTCCCGTTCCGTGCCCCCCCGTCCCGTTCCGTGCACCCCGCCCCGTTCCGTGCCCCCCCGTCCCGTTCCGTGCCCCCCCGTCCCGTTCCGTGCCCCCCCGTCCCGTTCCGTGCCCCCCCGTCCCGTTCCGTGCCCCCCCGTCCCGTTCCGTGCCCCCCCGTCCCGTTCCGTGCCCCCCGTCCCGTTCCGTGCCCCCCCGTCCCGTTCCGTGCCGTCCCGTTCCGTGCCCCCCCGTCCCGTTCCGTGCCCCCCCGTCCCGTTCCGTGCCCCCCCGTCCCGTTCCGTGCCCCCCCGTGCCGTTCCGTGCCCCCCCGTCCCGTTCCGTGCCCCCCCGTCCCGTTCCGTGCCCCCCCGTCCCGTTCCGTGCCCCCCCGTCCCGTTCCGTGCCCCCCGTCCCGTTCCGTGCCCCACCCGTCCCGTTCCGTGCCCCCCCCGTCCCGTTCCGTGCCCCCCCGTCCCGTTCCGTGCCCCCCCGTCCCTTTCCCTGCCCCCCCGTCCCGTTCCGTGCCCCACCCGTCCCGTTCCGTGCCCCACCCGTCCCGTTCCGTGCCCCCCCCGTCCCGTTCCGTGCCCCCCCGTCCCGTTCCGTGCCCCCCCCGTCCCGTTCCGTGCCCCCCCGTCCCGTTCCGTGCCCCCCCGTCCCGTTCCGTGCCCCCCCGTCCCGTTCCGTGCCCCCCCGTCCCGTTCCGTGCCCCCCCGTCCCGTTCCGTGCCCCCCCGTCCCGTTCCGTGCCCCCCCGTCCCGTTCCGTGCCCCCCCGTCCCGTTCCGTGCCCCCCGTCCCGTTCCGTGCCCCCCCGTCACGTTCCGTGCCCCCCCGTCACGTTCCGTGCCCCCCCGTCCCCTTCCGTGCCCCCCCGTCCCCTTCCGTGCCCCCCCGTCCCCTTCCGTGCCCCCCCGTCCCCTTCCGTGCCCCCCCGTCCCCTTCCGTGCCCCCCCGTCCCCTTCCGTGCCCCCCCGTCCCCTTCCGTGCCCCCCCGTCCCCTTCCGTGCCCCCCCGTCCCCTTCCGTGCCCCCCCGTCCCCTTCCGTGCCCCCCCGTCCCCTTCCGTGCCCCCCCGTCCCCTTCCGTGCCCCCCCGTCCCCTTCCGTGCCCCCCCGTCCCCTTCCGTGCCCCCCCGTCCCCTTCCGTGCCCCCCCGTCCCCTTCCGTGCCCCCCCGTCCCCTTCCGTGCCCCCCCCGTCCCCTTCCGTGCCCCCCCGTCCCCTTCCGTGCCCCCCGTCCCCTTCCGTGCCCCCCCGTCCCCTTCCGTGCCCCCCCGTCCCCTTCCGTGCCCCCCCGTCCCCTTCCGTGCCACCCCGTCCCCTTCCGTGCCCCCCCGTCCCCTTCCGTGCCCCCCCGTCCCCTTCCGTGCCCCCCCGTCCCCTTCCGTGCCCCCCCGTCCCCTTCCGTGCCCCCCCGTCCCCTTCCGTGCCCCCCGTCCCCTTCCGTGCCCCCCCGTCCCCTTCCGTGCCCCCCCGTCCCCTTCCGTGCCCCCCCGTCCCCTTCCGTGCCCCCCCGTCCCCTTCCGTGCCCCCCCGTCCCCTTCCGTGCCCCCCCGTCCCCTTCCGTGCCCCCCGTCCCCTTCCGTGCCCCCCCGTCCCCTTCCGTGCCCCCCCGTCCCCTTCCGTGCCCCCCCGTCCCCTTCCGTGCCCCCCCGTCCCCTTCCGTGCCCCCCCGTCCCCTTCCGTGCCCCCCCGTCCCCTTCCGTGCCCCCCCGTCCCCTTCCGTGCCCCCCCGTCCCCTTCCGTGCCCCCCCGTCCCCTTCCGTGCCCCCCCGTCCCCTTCCGTGCCCCCCCGTCCCCTTCCGTGCCCCCCCGTCCCCTTCCGTGCCCCCCCGTCCCCTTCCGTGCCCCCCCGTCCCCTTCCGTGCCCCCCCGTCCCCTTCCGTGCCCCCCCGTCCCCTTCCGTGCCCCCCCGTCCCCTTCCGTGCCCCCCCGTCCCCTTCCGTGCCCCCCCGTCCCCTTCCGTGCCCCCCGTCCCCTTCCGTGCCCCCCCGTCCCCTTCCGTGCCCCCCCGTCCCCTTCCGTGCCCCCCCGTCCCCTTCCGTGCCCCCCCGTCCCCTTCCGTGCCCCCCCGTCCCCTTCCGTGCCCCCCCGTCCCCTTCCGTGCCCCCCCGTCCCCTTCCGTGCCCCCCCGTCCCCTTCCGTGCCCCCCCGTCCCCTTCCGTGCCCCCCCCGTCCCCTTCCGTGCCCCCCCGTCCCCTTCCGTGCCCCCCGTCCCCTTCCGTGCCCCCCCGTCCCCTTCCGTGCCCCCCGTCCCCTTCCGTGCCCCCCCGTCCCCTTCCGTGCCCCCCCGTCCCCTTCCGTGCCCCCGTCCCCTTCCGTGCCCCCCCCGTCCCCTTCCGTGCCCCCCCGTCCCCTTCCGTGCCCCCCCGTCCCCTTCCGTGCCCCCCCGTCCCCTTCCGTGCCCCCCCCGTCCCCTTCCGTGCCCCCCGTCCCCTTCCGTGCCCCCCCGTCCCCTTCCGTGCCCCCCCGTCCCCTTCCGTGCCCCCCCGTCCCCTTCCGTGCCCCCCCGTCCCCTTCCGTGCCCCCCGTCCCCTTCCGTGCCCCCCCGTCCCCTTCCGTGCCCCCCCGTCCCCTTCCGTGCCCCCCCGTCCCCTTCCGTGCCCCCCCGTCCCCTTCCGTGCCCCCCCGTCCCCTTCCCGTGCCCCCCCGTCCCCTTCCGTGCCCCCCCGTCCCCTTCCGTGCCCCCCCGTCCCCTTCCGTGCCCCCCCCGTCCCCTTCCGTGCCCCCCCGTCCCCTTCCGTGCCCCCCCGTCCCCTTCCGTGCCCCCCCGTCCCCTTCCGTGCCCCCCCGTCCCCTTCCGTGCCCCCCCGTCCCCTTCCGTGCCCCCCCGTCCCCTTCCCGTGCCCCCCCGTCCCCTTCCGTGCCCCCCCGTCCCCTTCCGTGCCCCCCCGTCCCCTTCCGTGCCCCCCCGTCCCCTTCCGTGCCCCCCCGTCCCCTTCCGTGCCCCCCCGTCCCCTTCCGTGCCCCCCCGTCCCCTTCCGTGCCCCCCCGTCCCCTTCCGTGCCCCCCCGTCCCCTTCCGTGCCCCCCCCGTCCCCTTCCGTGCCCCCCCGTCCCCTTCCGTGCCCCCCCGTCCCCTTCCGTGCCCCCCGTCCCCTTCCGTGCCCCCCCGTCCCCTTCCGTGCCCCCCCGTCCCCTTCCGTGCCCCCCCGTCCCCTTCCGTGCCCCCCCGTCCCCTTCCGTGCCCCCCCGTCCCCTTCCGTGCCCCCCCGTCCCCTTCCGTGCCCCCCCGTCATCTTCCGTGCCCCCCCGTCCCCTTCCGTGCCCCCCCGTCCCCTTCCGTGCCCCCCCGTCCCCTTCCGTGCCCCCCCGTCCCCTTCCGTGCCCCCCCGTCCCCTTCCGTGCCCCCCCGTCCCCTTCCGTGCCCCCCGTCCCCTTCCGTGCCCCCCCGTCCCCTTCCGTGCCCCCCCGTCCCCTTCCGTGCCCCCCCGTCCCCTTCCGTGCCCCCCCGTCCCCTTCCGTGCCCCCCCGTCCCCTTCCGTGCCCCCCCGTCCCCTTCCGTGCCCCCCCGTCCCCTTCCGTGCCCCCCCGTCCCCTTCCGTGCCCCCCCATCCCCTTCCGTGCCCCCCCGTCCCCTTCCGTGCCCCCCCGTCCCCTTCCGTGCCCCCCCGTCCCCTTCCGTGCCCCCCCGTCCCCTTCCGTGCCCCCCCGTCCCCTTCCGTGCCCCCCCGTCCCCTTCCGTGCCCCCCCGTCCCCTTCCGTGCCCCCCCGTCCCCTTCCGTGCCCCCCCGTCCCCTTCCGTGCCCCCCCGTCCCCTTCCGTGCCCCCCCGTCCCCTTCCGTGCCCCCCCGTCCCCTTCCGTGCCCCCCCGTCCCCTTCCGTGCCCCCCCGTCCCCTTCCGTGCCCCCCCGTCCCCTTCCGTGCCCCCCCGTCCCCTTCCGTGCCCCCCCGTCCCCTTCCGTGCCCCCCCGTCCCCTTCCGTGCCCCCCCGTCCCCTTCCGTGCCCCCCCGTCCCCTTCCGTGCCCCCCCGTCCCCTTCCGTGCCCCCCCGTCCCCTTCCGTGCCCCCCCGTCCCCTTCCGTGCCCCCCCGTCCCCTTCCGTGCCCCCCCGTCCCCTTCCGTGCCCCCCCGTCCCCTTCCGTGCCCCCCCGTCCCCTTCCGTGCCCCCCCGTCCCCTTCCGTGCCCCCCCGTCCCCTTCCGTGCCCCCCCGTCCCCTTCCCGTGCCCCCCCGTCCCCTTCCGTGCCCCCCCGTCCCCTTCCGTGCCCCCCCGTCCCCTTCCGTGCCCCCCCGTCCCCTTCCGTGCCCCCCCGTCCCCTTCCGTGCCCCCCCGTCCCCTTCCGTGCCCCCCCGTCCCCTTCCGTGCCCCCCCGTCCCCTTCCGTGCCCCCCCCGTCCCCTTTCCGTGCCCCCCCGTCCCCTTCCGTGCCCCCCGTCCCCTTCCGTGCCCCCCCGTCCCCTTCCGTGCCCCCCCGTCCCCTTCCGTGCCCCCCCGTCCCCTTCCGTGCCCCCCCGTCCCCTTCCGTGCCCCCCCGTCCCCTTCCGTGCCCCCCCGTCCCCTTCCGTGCCCCCCCGTCCCCTTCCGTGCCCCCCCGTCCCCTTCCGTGCCCCCCCGTCCCCTTCCGTGCCCCCCCGTCCCCTTCCGTGCCCCCCCGTCCCCTTCCGTGCCCCCCCGTCCCCTTCCGTGCCCCCCGTCCCCTTCCGTGCCCCCCCGTCCCCTTCCGTGCCCCCCCGTCCCCTTCCGTGCCCCCCCGTCCCCTTCCGTGCCCCCCCGTCCCCTTCCGTGCCCCCCCGTCCCCTTCCGTGCCCCCCCGTCCCCTTCCGTGCCCCCCCGTCCCCTTCCGTGCCCCCCCGTCCCCTTCCGTGCCCCCCCGTCCCCTTCCGTGCCCCCCCGTCCCCTTCCGTGCCCCCCCGTCCCCTTCCGTTCCCCCCGTCCCCTTCCGTGCCCCCCCGTCCCCTTCCGTGCCCCCCCCGTCCCCTTCCGTGCCCCCCCGTCCCCTTCCGTGCCCCCCCGTCCCCTTCCGTGCCCCCCGTCCCCTTCCGTGCCCCCCCGTCCCCTTCCGTGCCCCCCCGTCCCCTTCCGTGCCCCCCCGTCCCCTTCCGTGCCCCCCGTCCCCTTCCGTGCCCCCCCGTCCCCTTCCGTGCCCCCCCGTCCCCTTCCGTGCCCCCCCGTCCCCTTCCGTGCCCCCCCGTCCCCTTCCGTGCCCCCCCGTCCCCTTCCGTGCCCCCCCGTCCCCTTCCGTGCCCCCCCGTCCCCTTCCGTGCCCCCCCGTCCCCTTCCGTGCCCCCCCGTCCCCTTCCGTGCCCCCCCGTCCCCTTCCGTGCCCCCCCGTCCCCTTCCGTGCCCCCCCGTCCCCTTCCGTGCCCCCCCGTCCCCTTCCGTGCCCCCCCGTCCCCTTCCGTGCCCCCCCGTCCCCTTCCGTGCCCCCCCGTCCCCTTCCGTGCCCCCCCGTCCCCTTCCGTGCCCCCCCGTCCCCTTCCGTGCCCCCCCGTCCCCTTCCGTGCCCCCCCGTCCCCTTCCGTGCCCCCCCGTCCCCTTCCGTGCCCCCCCGTCCCCTTCCGTGCCCCCCCGTCCCCTTCCGTGCCCCCCCGTCCCCTTCCGTGCCCCCCCGTCCCCTTCCGTGCCCCCCCGTCCCCTTCCGTGCCCCCCCGTCCCCTTCCGTGCCCCCCCGTCCCCTTCCGTGCCCCCCCGTCCCCTTCCGTGCCCCCCCGTCCCCTTCCGTGCCCCCCCGTCCCCTTCCGTGCCCCCCCGTCCCCTTCCGTGCCCCCCCGTCCCCTTCCGTGCCCCCCCGTCCCCTTCCGTGCCCCCCCGTCCCCTTCCGTGCCCCCCCGTCCCCTTCCGTGCCCCCCCCGTCCCCTTCCGTGCCCCCCCGTCCCCTTCCGTGCCCCCCCGTCCCCTTCCGTGCCCCCCCGTCCCCTTCCGTGCCCCCCCCGTCCCCTTCCGTGCCCCCCCGTCCCCTTCCGTGCCCCCCCGTCCCCTTCCGTGCCCCCCCGTCCCCTTCCGTGCCCCCCCGTCCCCTTCCGTGCCCCCCCGTCCCCTTCCGTGCCCCCCCGTCCCCTTCCGTGCCCCCCCGTCCCCTTCCGTGCCCCCCCGTCCCCTTCCGTGCCCCCCCGTCCCCTTCCGTGCCCCCCCGTCCCCTTCCGTGCCCCCCCGTCCCCTTCCGTGCCCCCCCGTCCCCTTCCGTGCCCCCCCGTCCCCTTCCGTGCCCCCCCGTCCCCTTCCGTGCCCCCCCGTCCCCTTCCGTGCCCCCCCGTCCCCTTCCGTGCCCCCCCGTCCCCTTCCGTGCCCCCCCGTCCCCTTCCGTGCCCCCCCGTCCCCTTCCGTGCCCCCCCGTCCCCTTCCGTGCCCCCCCGTCCCCTTCCGTGCCCCCCCGTCCCCTTCCGTGCCCCCCCGTCCCCTTCCGTGCCCCCCCGTCCCCTTCCGTGCCCCCCCGTCCCCTTCCGTGCCCCCCCGTCCCCTTCCGTGCCCCCCCGTCCCCTTCCGTGCCCCCCCGTCCCCTTCCGTGCCCCCCCGTCCCCTTCCGTGCCCCCCCGTCCCCTTCCGTGCCCCCCCGTCCCCTTCCGTGCCCCCCCGTCCCCTTCCGTGCCCCCCCGTCCCCTTCCGTGCCCCCCCGTCCCCTTCCGTGCCCCCCCGTCCCCTTCCGTGCCCCCCCGTCCCCTTCCGTGCCCCCCCGTCCCCTTCCGTGCCCCCCCGTCCCCTTCCGTGCCCCCCCGTCCCCTTCCGTGCCCCCCCGTCCCCTTCCGTGCCCCCCCGTCCCCTTCCGTGCCCCCCCGTCCCCTTCCGTGCCCCCCCGTCCCCTTCCGTGCCCCCCCGTCCCCTTCCGTGCCCCCCCGTCCCCTTCCGTGCCCCCCCGTCCCCTTCCGTGCCCCCCCGTCCCCTTCCGTGCCCCCCCCGTCCCCTTCCGTGCCCCCCCCGTCCCCTTCCGTGCCCCCCCGTCCCCTTCCGTGCCCCCCCGTCCCCTTCCGTGCCCCCCCGTCCCCTTCCGTGCCCCCCCGTCCCCTTCCGTGCCCCCCCGTCCCCTTCCGTGCCCCCCCGTCCCCTTCCGTGCCCCCCCGTCCCCTTCCGTGCCCCCCCGTCCCCTTCCGTGCCCCCCCGTCCCCTTCCGTGCCCCCCCGTCCCCTTCCGTGCCCCCCCCGTCTGCCCCATCCCGTTCCGTGCCCCCCCCCCGTCCTGTTCTGTGGCTCCCCGTCTACCCCCGTCCCATTTTATGCCCCCCCTGTCTGCCCCCGTCCCGCTCCGTGCACCCCGTCTGCCCCGTCCCGTTCCGTGCACCCCGTCTGTCCTGTTCCGTGCGCCCCCGTCTGCCCCATCCCGTTCCGTGTCACCCCCGTCCTCTTCCGTGTCCCCCCCCGTCTGCCCCGTCCCGTTCCGTGCGCCCCCGTCTGCCCCGTCCCGTTCCATGCCCCCCCCCGTTCTGTTCCGTGCCCCCCCACCGTCTGCCCCGTCCCGTTCCGTGCCCCCCCCCCCCCGTCTGCCCCGTCCCGTTCCGCGCGCTCCCGTCAGTCCCGTCCCGTTCCGTGCGCCCCCATCTGCCCCGTCCCGTTCCGTGCCCCTCCCCCCCGTCTCGTTCCGTCTGCCCCGTCCCGTTCTGTGCCCCCCGTCTGCCCCCGTCCCGTTCCGTGCCTCCCCCACCCCCCGGTCTGCCCCCATCCCGTTCCGTGCCCCCCCCCGGTCTGCCCCCGTCCCACTCCGAGCCCCGTCTGTCCCCATGCCGTTCCATGCCCCCCCCCCGCCCCCGTCCCATTCCCTGCCCCCCCCGTCCCGTTCTGTGCCCCCCCCCGTCTGCCCCCGTCCCGTTCCATGCCCCCCATCTTGCCCTGTCCTGTTCCGTGCCCCCCCGTCTGCCTCCGTCCCGTTCCGTGCCCTCCGTCCCGTTCCGTGCCCCCCATCTTCCCCGTCCCGTTCCGTGCCCCCCGTCTGCCCCGTCCCCTTCCGTGCCCCCTGTCTGCCCCGTCCTGTTCCGTGCCCCCCGTCTGCCACGTCCCGTTCCGTGCACCCTGTCTGCCCCGTCCCGTTCCGTGCACCCTGTCTGCCCCGTCCCGTTCCTGTCCGTCCCCGTCTGCCCCGTCCCGTTCCATGCCCCCCCGTCTGCCCCGTCCCGTTCCGTGCACCCAGTCTGCCCCGTCCCGTTCCGTCCCCCCCCGTCTGCCCCGTCCCGTTCCGTGCCCCCCGTCTGCCCCCGTCCCGGTTCCGTGCCCCCCGTCCCGTTCCGTGCACCCCGTCTGCCCCGTCCCGCTCCGTGCACCCCGTCTTCCCCGTCCCAACTCCGTGCACCCCGTCTGCCCCTGTCCCGTCCCGTGCCCCCCGTCTGCCCCGTCCCGTTCCATGCGCCCCCTTTTGCCCCGTCCTGTTCCGTGCCACCGCCCGCCGCCCTGTCCCGTTCCGTGTCCCCCCCTGCACCTGTCCCCTTCCGTTTCACCGTACGTCCCTGTCCCCTTCTGTCCCCCCTTCGTGTCCCCCGTCCGTCCCCCATTCCGTGTCCCCTGTCCGTCCCCCATTCCGTGCCCCCCATCCGTCCGCCCTTCCGTGCCCCCCGTCCGTCCCCCCTTCCGTGCCCCCCGTCCGTCCCTGTCCCGTTCCGTGCCCCCGTCTGCCCCCGTCCCATTCTGTGCCCCCCCGTCCAGCTCCTCGCCTCCGCCCCCGTCCCGTTCTGTGCCCCCCCGTCCAGCCCCTCGCCGCCCCGTCCGCCCCCGTCCATTTCCTTGCTGTCCCGTTCTGTGCCCCCTGTCTGCCCCCGTCCTGTTCCGTGCCCTCCCCGTCTTCCACCGTCCTGCTCCGTGCACCCCGTCTGCCCCGTCCCGGTCCGTCCGCCCCCGTCTGCCCCGTCCTGTTCGGTGCCCCCGTCTGCCCCCATCCCGCTCCGTGCCCTCCGTCCCGTTCCGTGCCCCCCGTCTTCCCCTGTCCCGCTCCGTGCCTCCCGTCTGCCCTCGTCCCGTTCCGTGCCCCCCCGTCTGCCCCGTCCTGCTCCGTGCACCCCGTCTGCCCCAGTCCCGCTCCGTGCACCCCGTCTGCCCCTGTCCCGCTCCGTGCGCCCCCCTCTGCCCCGTCCCGTAACGTGCCACCGCCCGCCGCCGTCCTGTGCCCCCCGCCTGCCCCGTCCCGTTCCGTGTCCCCTTCTGTGTCCCGTCTGCTTCCGTGTCCCACCCGCCCCTGTCCCCTTCCGTTTCACCGTACGTCCCTGTCCCCTTCCGTCCCCCTTTCCGTGCCCCCCGTCCGTCACTGTCCCATTCCGTGCCCCCTGTCCGTCCCCATCCCGTTCCGTGCGCCCCCGTCCCGTTCCGTGCCCCCCCGTCCCGTCTGCCCCGTCCCGTTCCGTGCGCTCCCGTCTGCCCCGTCCCGTTCCGTGCCCCCCCCCCCCCCCCCCCGTCTGCCCCGTCCCGTTCCGTGCCCCCCCCCCCGTCTGCCCCGTCCCGTCCCGTGCGCCCCCGTCTGCCCCGTCCCGTTCCGTGCGCCTCCGTCTGCCCAGTCCCGTTCCGTGCGCCCCCGTCTGTCCATTCCCGTTCCGTGCGCCCCCGTCAGCCCAGACCCGTTCCGTGCGGCCCCGTCTGCCCTGTCCTGTTCCGTGCACCCTGTCTGCCCCCGTCCCGTTCTGTGGCTCCCCGTCTGCCCCCGTACCGTTTTGTGCCCCCCCTGTCTGCCCCCGTCCCGCTCCGTGCCCACCGTCTGCCCCCGTCCCGTTCCGTGCCCCCCCCCCCCCCCCCCGGTCTGCCCCCGTCCTGTTCTGTGCTGCCCCGTCTGCCCCCGTCCCGTTCCGTGCCCCCAGTCTGTCCCATAAGACCATAAGTACTCCAAATGGGGCCTAACCAGTGCTTTATAAAGCCTCAGAAGTACATCCCTGCTTTTGTATTCCAAGCCTCTTGAGATAAATGACAACATTACATTTGCTTTCTTAATTACGGACTCAACCTGCAAGTCCCCATGCCATTCCGAGCCCCCCCCCCCGCCCCTGTCTCGTTCCCTGCTCCCTGTCTGCTCCAGTCCCGTTCCGTGCACCCCCTCCGTACCCGTCCCGTTCTGTGCCCCCTGTCCGCCCCCGTACCCTTCCGAGTCCCCCCCCCCCCCCCGTCTGCCTCCGTCCCGTTCCGTGCAGCCCCGTCTGCCGCCGTCATGTTCCGTTCCTCGCCCGCCCCCCTCGTCTGCCCCCGTTCCGTGCCCCTCCCGTCTGCCCCTGTCCCGTTCCGTACCCCCCCGTCTGCCCCCGTCCCGTTCCGTGCACCCCGTCTGCCCCGTCCCGTTCCGTGCACCCCGTCTGCCCTGTCCCGTTCCGTGCCCCCCCCGTCTGCCCTGTCCCGTTCCGTGCCCCCCCCCCCGTCTGCCCCGTCCCGTTCCGTGCCCCCCTCCCCCCCGTCCTGTTCTGTGGCTCCCCGTCTACCCCCGTCCCGTTCCGTGCGCCCCCGTCTTCCCCGTCCTGTTCCATGCCCCCCCCCCGTCCTGTTCCGTGCCCCCCCACCATCTGCCCCGTCCCGTTCCGTGCCCCCCCCGTCCTCTTCCGTGTCCCCCCCCGTCTGCCCCGTCCCGTTCCGTGCGCCCCCGTCTGCCCCGTCCCGTTCCATGCCCCCCCCCGTCCTGTTCCGTGCCCCCCCACCGTCTGCCCCGTCCCGTTCCGTGCCCCCCCCCCCCCCCCGTCTGCCCCGTCCCGTTCCGCGCGCTCCCGTCAGTCCCGTCCCGTTCCGTGCGCCCCCATCTGCCCCGTCCCGTTCCGTGCCCCTCCCCCCCGTCTCGTTCCGTCTGCCCCGTCCCGTTCTGTGCCCCCCGTCTGCCCCCGTCCCGTTTCGTGCCTCCCCCACTCCCCGGTCTGCCCCCATCCCGTTCCGTGCCCCCCCCCGGTCTGCCCCCGTCCCACTCCGAGCCCCGTCTGTCCCCATGCCGTTCCGTGCCCCCCCCCGCCCCCGTCCCATTCCCTGCCCCCCCCGTCCCGTTCTGTGCCCCCCCCCGTCTGCCCCCGTCCCGTTCCATGCCCCCCATCTTGCCCTGTCCTGTTCCGTGCCCCCCCGTCTGCCTCCGTCCCGTTCCGTGCCCTCCGTCCCGTTCCGTGCCCCCCATCTTCCCCGTCCCGTTCCGTGCCCCCCGTCTGCCCCGTCCCCTTCCGTGCCCCCTGTCTGCCCCGTCCTGTTCCGTGCCCCCCGTCTGCCACGTCCCGTTCCGTGCACCCTGTCTGCCCCGTCCCGTTCCGTGCACCCTGTCTGCCCCGTCCCGTTCTGTCCGTCCCCGTCCCGTTCCATGCCCCCCCGTCTGCCCCGTCCCGTTCCGTGCACCCAGTCTGCCCCGTCCCGTTCCGTCCGCCCCCGTCTGCCCCGTCCCGTTCCATGCCCCCCGTCTGCCCCCGTCCCGTTCCGTGCCCCCCGTCCCGTTCCGTGCACCCCGTCTGCCCCGTCCCGCTCCGTGCACCCCGTCTGCCCCGTCCCACTCCGTGCACCCCGTCTGCCCCTGTCCCGTCCCGTGCCCCCCGTCTGCCCCGTCCCGTTCCATGCGCCCCCTTTTGCCCCGTCCTGTTCCGTGCCACCGCCCGCCGCCCTGTCCCGTTCCGTGTCCCCCCCTGCACCTGTCCCCTTCCGTTTCACCGTACGTCCCTGTCCCCTTCTGTCCCCCCTTCGTGTCCCCCGTCCGTCCCCCATTCCGTGTCCCCTGTCCGTCCCCCATTCCGTGCCCCCCATCCGTCCGCCCTTCCGTGCCCCCCGTCCGTCCCCCCTTCCGTGCCCCCCGTCCGTCCCTGTCCCGTTCCGTGCCCCCGTCTGCCCCCGTCCCATTCTGTGCCCCCCCGTCCAGCTCCTCGCCTCCGCCCCCGTCCCGTTCTGTGCCCCCCCGTCCAGCCCCTCGCCGCCCCGTCCGCCCCCGTCCATTTCCTTGCTGTCCCGTTCTGTGCCCCCTGTCTGCCCCAGTCCCGCTCCGTGCACCCCGTCTGCCCCTGTCCCGCTCCGTGCGCCCCCCTCTGCCCCGTCCCGTAACGTGCCACCGCCCGCCGCCGTCCTGTGCCCCCCGCCTGCCCCGTCCCGTTCCGTGTCCCCTTCTGTGCCCCGTCTGCTTCCGTGTCCCACCCGCCCCTGTCCCCTTCCGTCCCCCTTTCCGTGCCCCCCGTCCGTCACTGTCCCATTCCGTGCCCCCTGTCCGTCCCCATCCCGTTCCGTGCCCCCCCGTCCCGTTCCGTGCCCCCCCGTCCCGTCTGCCCCGTCCCGTTCCGTGCGCTCCCGTCTGCCCCGTCCCGTTCCGTGCCCCCCCCGTCTGCCCCGTCCCGTTCCGTGCCCCCCCCCCCGTCTGCCCCGTCCCGTCCCGTTCCGTGCGCCCCCGTCTGCCCCGTCCCGTTCCGTGCGCCTCCGTCTGCCCAGTCCCGTTCCGTGCGCCCCCGTCTGTCCATTCCCGTTCCGTGCGCCCCCGTCAGCCCAGACCCGTTCCGTGCGGCCCCGTCTGCCCTGTCCTGTTCCGTGCACCCTGTCTGCCCCCGTCCCGGTCTGTGGCTCCCCGTCTGCCCCCGTACCGTTTTGTGCCCCCCCTGTCTGCCCCCGTCCCGCTCCGTGCCCACCGTCTGCCCCCGTCCCGTTCCGTGCCCCCCCACCCCCCCCGGTCTGCCCCCGTCCTGTTCTGTGCTGCCCCGTCTGCCCCCGTCCCGTTCCGTGCCCCCAGTCTGTCCCCATGCCATTCCGTGCCCCCCCCCCCGCCCCTGTCTCGTTCCCTGCTCCCTGTCTGCTCCAGTCCCGTTCCGTGCACCCCCTCCGTACCCGTCCCGTTCTGTGCCCCCTGTCCGCCCCCGTACCCTTCCGAGCCCCCCCCCCCGTCTGCCTCCGTCCCGTTCCGTGCAGCCCCGTCTGCCGCCGTCATGTTCCGTTCCTCGCCCGCCCCCTCGTCTGCCCCCGTTCCGTGCCCCTCCCGTCTGCCCCTGTCCCGTTCCGTACCCCCCCGTCTGCCCCCGTCCCATTCCGTGCACCCCGTCTGCCCCGTCCCGTTCCGTGCACACCGTCTGCCCTGTCCCGTTCCGTGCCCCCCCCCGTCTGCCCTGTCCCGTTCCGTGCCCCCCCCCCGTCTGCCCCGTCCCGTTCCGTGCCCCCCTCCCCCCCGTCCTGTTCTGTGGCTCCCCGTCTACCCCCGTCCCGTTCCGTGCGCCCCCGTCTTCCCCGTCCCGTTCCATGCCCCCCCCCGTCCTGTTCCGTGCCCCCCCACCGTCTGCCCCGTCCCGTTCCGTGCCCCCCCCCACCCGTCTGCCCCGTCCCGTTCCGCGCGCTCCCGTCAGTCCCGTCCCGTTCCGCGCGCTCCCGTCAGTCCCGTCCCGTTCCGTGCGCCCCCCGTCTTCCCCGTCTCATTCCGAGCCCCCCGTCTTCCCCGTCCCGTTCCGTGCACCCAGTCTGCCCAGACCCGTTCCGTGCGGCCCCGTCTGCCCCGTCCCGTTCCGTGCCCCCTGTCTGTCCCCATGCCATTCCGTGCCCCCCCCCCGCCCCTGTCCCGTTCCCTGCTCCCTGTCTCCTCCTGTCCCGTTCCGTGCACCCCCTCCGTCCCCGTCCCGTTCTGTGCCCCCTGTCCACCCCCGTACCCTTCCGAGCCCCCCCCCCCCCCCGTCTGCCACCGTCCCGTTCCGTGCAGCCCCGTCTGCCGCCGTCATGTTCCGTTCCTCGCCCGCCCCCCTCGTCTGCCCCCGTTCCGTTCCGTGCCCCCCCCGTCTGCCCCTGTCCCGTTCCGTACCCCCCCCGTCTGCCCCTGTCCCGCTCCGTGCACCCCGTCTGCCCCGTCCCGTTCCGTGCCCCCCCGTCTGCCCCGTCCCGTTCCGTGCCCCCCCCCGTCTGCCCCATCCCGTTCCGTGCCCCCCCCCCCCCCATCCTGTTCTGTGGCTCCCCGTCTACCCCCGTCCCATTTTGTGCCCCCCCTGTCTGCCCCCGGCCCGCTCCGTGCACCCCGTCTGCCCCGTCCCGTTCCGTGCACCCCGTCTGTCCTGTTCCGTGCGCCCCCGTCTGCCCCATCCCGTTCCGTGCCACCCCCGTCCTGTTCCGTGTCCCCCCCCCCGTCTGCCCCGTCCCGTTCCGTGCTCCCCCGTCTGCCCCGTCCCGTTCCATGCCCCCCCCCCGTCCTGTTCCGTGCCCCCCCACCGTCTGCCCCGTCCCGTTCCGTGCCCCCCCCCGTCTGCCCCGTCCCGTTCCGCGCGCTCCCGTCAGTCCCGTCCCGTTCCGTGCGCCCCCATCTGCCCCGTCCCGTTCCGTGCCCCTCCCCCCCGTCTCGTTCCGTCCGCCCCCGTCTGCTCCGTCCCATTCCGAGCCCCCCGTCTTCCCCGTCCCGTTCCGTGCACCCAGTCTGCCCCGTCCCGGTCCGTCCGCTCTGCCCCGTCCTGTTCCGTGCCCCCATCCCGTTCCGTGCCCTCCGTCCCGTTCCGTGCCCCCCATCTCCCCCCGTCCCGTTCCGTGCCCCCCCGTCTGCCCCTGTCCCGCTCCGTGCACCCCGTCTGCCCCGTCCCGTTCCGTGTCCCCCCTGCACCTGTCCCCTTCCGTTTCACCGTACGTTCCTGTCCCCTTCCGTCTTCCCTTCCGTGCCCCCCATCTGTCCCCATGCCGTTCCGTGCCCCCCGTCCGCACCGTCCCCTTCCGTGCCCCCCCCCCCCCCCCCCCCCCCCCCCCGGTCTGCCCCCGTCCTGTTCTGTGCCGCCCCGTCTGCCCCCGTCCCGTTCCGTGCCCCCTGTCTGTCCCCATGCCGTTCCGTGCCCCACCCGCGCCCGTCCCGTTCCTTCCCCCCTGTCCCGCTCCGCGCACCCCGCCTGCCTCGTCCCGTTCCACCTGCCCCGTCCCGTTCCGTGTCCCCCCCCGCACCTGTCCCCTTCCGTTTCACCGTACGTCCCTGTCCCCTTCTGTCCCCCATTCCGTGCCCCCCGTCCATCCCCCCTTCCGTGCCCCCCCGTCCGTCCCTGTCCCGTTCCGTGCCCCCGTTCCGTGCCGCCCTGTTCCGTGCCCCCCGTCTGCCCCCGTCCCATTCTGTGCCCCCCCATCCAGCTCCTCGCCTCCGCCCCCGTCCTGTTCCGTGCCCCCCCCGTCTGCCCCCGTCCATTTCCTTGCTGTCCCGTTCTGTGCCCCCCGTCTGCCCCCGTCCCGTTCCGTGCCCTCCCCGTCTACCCCCGTCCTGCTCCGTGCACCCCGTCTGCCCCCGTCCTGCTCCGTGCACTCCGTCTGCCCCTGTCCCGCTCCGTGCACCCCGTCTGCCCCCGTCCTGCTCCGTGCACCCCGTCTGCCCCCGTCCTGCTCTGTGCACTCCGTCTGCCCCTGTCCCGTTCCGTGTTCCCCCTGCACCTGTCCCCTTCCGTTTCACCGTACGTTCCTGTCCCCTTCCGTCTTCCCTTCCGTGCCCCCCATCTGTCCCCATGCCGTTCCGTGCCCCCCGTCCGCACCGTCCCGTTCCGTGCCCCACCCCCCTCTGTCCCCGTCCCGTTCCTTCCCCCCCGTCCCGCTCCGCGCACCCCGCCTGCCCCGTCCCGTTCCATCTGCCCCGTCCCGTTCCGTGTCCCCCCCCCTGCACCTGCCCCCTTCCGTTTCACCGTACGTCCCTGTCCCCTTCTGTCCCCCCTTCCCCGTCCCCCATTCCGTGCCCCCCGTCCATCCCCCCTTCCGTGCCCCCCGTCCGTCCCTGTCCCGTTCCGTGCCCCTCGTCCGGCCCCGTTCCGTGCCGCCCCGTTCCGTGCCCCCCGTCTGCCCCCGTCCCATTCTGTGCCCCCCCATCCAGCTCCTCGCCTCCACCCCCGTCCTGTTCCGTGCCCCCCCCCCGTCTGCCCCCGTCCATTTCCTTGCTGTCCCGTTCTGTGCCCCCCGTCTGCCCCCGTCCCGTTCTGTGCCCTCCCCGTCTGCCCCCGTCCTGCTCCGTGCACCCAGTCTGCCCCTGTCCCATTCCGTGCGCCCCCGTCTGCCCCGTCCCGTAACGTGCCCCCTCCCGCCGTCGTCCTGTGCCCCCCGTCTGCCCGGTCCCGTTCCGTGTGCCCCCCTGCACCTGTCCCCTTCTGTGCACCCGCCTGCCCCGTCTGCTTCCGTGTCCCACCCGCCCCTATCCCCTTCCGTCCCCCCGTCCATCCCTGTCCCGTTCCGTGCCCCCTGTCTGCTCCTGTCCCGTTCCGTGCACCCCCTCTGTCATCGTCCCGTTCTGTGCCCCCCGTCCGCACCCGTACCCTTCCGAGCCCCCCCCCCCCCCCCGTCTGCCTCCGTCCCGTTCCGTGCCCCCCCCCCGTCCCGTCCCGTTCCGTGCAGCCCCGTCTGCCGCCGTCATGTTCCGTTCCTCCCCCCCCCCCCCCCCGTCTGCCCACGTTCCGTTCCGTGCCCCCCCCGTCTGCCCCTGTCCCGTCCCATGCCCTCCGTCTGCCCCGTCCCGTTCCGTGTCCCCCCCTGCACCTGTCTCCTTCCGTTTCACCGTACGTCCCTGTCCCCCCTTCCGTGTCCCCCGTCCGTCCCCCCTTCCGTGTCCCCCGTCCGTCCCCCATTCCGTGCCCCCCGTCCGTCCCCCCTTCCGTGCCCCCCGTCCGTCCCTGTCCCGTTCCGTGCCCCCCGTCCGCCCCCGTTCCGTGCCGCCCCGTTCCGTGCCCCCTGTCTGCCCCCGTCCCATTCTGTGCCCCCCTGTCCAGCTCCTCGCCGCCCCCGTCCCGTTCCGTGCCCCCACCCCCCCCGTCTGCCCCCGTCCATTTCCTTGCTGTCCCGTTCTGTGCCCCCCGTCTGCCCCCGTCCCGTTCCGTGCCCTCCCCGTCTGCCCCTGTCCCGCTCTGTGCACCCCGTCTACCCCGTCCCGCTCCGTGCACCCCGTCTGCCCCTGTCCCGCTCCATGCACCCCGTCTGCCCCGTCCCGTTCCGTGCGCCCCCGTCTGCCCCGTCCCGTTCCGTGTCCCCATCTGCCCCGTCCCATTCCGAGCCCCCCGTCTTCCCCGTCCCGTTCCGTGCACCCAGTCTGCCCAGACCCGTTCCATGCGGCCCCGTCTGCCCCGTTCCGTGCACCCTGTCTGCCCCTGTCCCGTTCTGTGGCTCCCCGTCTGCCCCCGTCCCGCTCCGTGCCCACTGTCTGCCCCGTCCTGTTCCGTGCCCCCTGTCTGTCCCCATGCCATTCCGTGCCCCCCCCCCCGCCCCTGTCCCGTTCCCTGCTCCCTGTCTGCTCCTGTCCCGTTCCGTGCACCCCCTCCGTCCCCGTCCCGTTCTGTGCCCCCTGTCCGCCCCCGTACCCTTCCGAGCACCCCCCCCCCCCCCCGTCTGCCTCCGTCCCGTTCCGTGCAGCCCCGTCTGCCGCCGTCATGTTCCGTTCCTCGCCCGCCCCCCTCGTCTGCCCCCGTTCTGTTCCGTGCCCCCCCCGTCTGCCCCTGTTCCGTTCCGTACCCCCCCGTCTGCCCCGTCCCGTTCCGTGCCCCCCCGTCTGCCCCGTGTCCCACCCGCCCCTGTCCCCTTCCGTTTCACCGTACGTCCCTGTCCCCTTCCGTCCCCCCGTCCGCCACTGTCCCATTCCGTGCCCCCTGTCCGTCCCCATCCCGTTCTGTGCCCCCCGTCCCGTTCCATGACCCCCCCCCCGTCCTGTTCCGTGCCCCCCCACCGTCTGCCCCGTCCCGTTCCGTGCCCCCCCTCCCCGTCTGCCCCGTCCCGTTCCGCGCGCTCCCGTCAGTCCCGTCCCGTTCCGTGCGCCCCCATCTGCCCCATCCCGTTCCGTGCCCCTCCCCCCCGTCTCGTTCCGTCCGCCCCCGTCTGCCCCATCCCATTCCGAGCCCCCCGTCTTCCCCGTCCCGTTCCGTGCACCCAGTCTGCCCCGTCCCGGTCCGTCCGCCCCCGTCTGCCCCGTCCTGTTCCGTGCCCCCATCCCGTTCCGTGTCCTCCGTCCCGTTCCGTGCCCCCCATCTCCCCCCGTCCCATTCCGTGCCCCCCGTCTGCCCTCGTCCCGTTCCGTCAGCCCCGTCCCGCTCCGTGCACCCCGTCTGCCCCTGTCCCGTCCCGTGCCCCCCGTCTGCCCCGTCCCGTTCCATGCGCCCCCTTTTGCCCCGTCCTGTTCCGTGCCACCGCCCGCCGCCCTGTCCCGTTCCGTGTCCCCCCCTGCACCTGTCCCCTTCCGTTTCACCGTACGTCCCTGTCCCCTTCTGTCCCCCCTTCGTGTCCCCCGTCCGTCCCCCATTCCGTGTCCCCTGTCCGTCCCCCATTCCGTGCCCCCCATCCGTCCGCCCTTCCGTGCCCCCCGTCCGTCCCCCCTTCCGTGCCCCCCGTCCGTCCCTGTCCCGTTCCGTGCCCCCGTCTGCCCCCGTCCCATTCTGTGCCCCCCCGTCCAGCTCCTCGCCTCCGCCCCCGTCCCGTTCTGTGCCCCCCCGTCCAGCCCCTCGCCGCCCCGTCCGCCCCCGTCCATTTCCTTGCTGTCCCGTTCTGTGCCCCCTGTCTGCCCCCGTCCTGTTCCGTGCCCTCCCCGTCTTCCCCCGTCCTGCTCCGTGCACCCCGTCTGCCCCGTCCCGGTCCGTCCGCCCCCGTCTGCCCCGTCCTGCTCCGTGCACCCCGTCTGCCCCTGTCCCGCTCCGTGCACCCCGTCTGCCCCTGTCCCGCTCCGTGCGCCCCCCTCTGCCCCGTCCCGTAACGTGCCACCGCCCGCCGCCGTCCTGTGCCCCCCGCCTGCCCCGTCCCGTTCCGTGTCCCCTTCTGTGCCCCGTCTGCTTCCGTGTCCCACCCGCCCCTGTCCCCTTCCGTTTCACCGTACGTCCCTGTCCCCTTCCGTCCCCCTTTCCGTGCCCCCCGTCCGTCACTGTCCCATTCCGTGCCCCCTGTCCGTCCCCATCCCGTTCCGTGCGCCCCCGTCCCGTTCCGTGCCCCCCCGTCCCGTCTGCCCCGTCCCGTTCCGTGCGCTCCCGTCTGCCCCGTCCCGTTCCGTGCCCCCCCCGTCTGCCCCGTCCCGTTCCGTGCCCCCCCCCCCCGTCTGCCCCGTCCCGTCCCGTTCCGTGCGCCCCCGTCTGCCCCGTCCCGTTCCGTGCGCCTCCGTCTGCCCAGTCCCGTTCCGTGCGCCCCCGTCTGTCCATTCCCGTTCCGTGCGCCCCCGTCAGCCCAGACCCGTTCCGTGCGGCCCCGTCTGCCCTGTCCTGTTCCGTGCACCCTGTCTGCCCCCGTCCCGTTCTGTGGCTCCCCGTCTGCCCCCGTACCGTTTTGTGCCCCCCCTGTCTGCCCCCGTCCCGCTCCGTGCCCACCGTCTGCCCCCGTCCCGTTCCGTGCCCCCCCCCCCCCCCCCCCCCCGGTCTGCCCCCGTCCTGTTCTGTGCTGCCCCGTCTGCCCCCGTCCCGTTCCGTGCCCCCAGTCTGTCCCCATGCCATTCCGTGCCCCCCCCCCCCGCCCCTGTCTCGTTCCCTGCTCCCTGTCTGCTCCAGTCCCGTTCCGTGCACCCCCTCCGTACCCGTCCCGTTCTGTGCCCCCTGTCCGCCCCCGTACCCTTCCGAGCCCCCCCCCCCCCCCCCCCCCCCCGTCTGCCTCCGTCCCGTTCCGTGCAGCCCCGTCTGCCGCCGTCATGTTCCGTTCCTCGCCCGCCCCCCTCGTCTGCCCCCGTTCCGTGCCCCTCCCGTCTGCCCCTGTCCCGTTCCGTACCCCCCCGTCTGCCCCCGTCCCGTTCCGTGCACCCCGTCTGCCCCGTCCCGTTCCGTGCACCCCGTCTGCCCTGTCCCGTTCCGTGCCCCCCCCGTCTGCCCTGTCCCGTTCCGTGCCCCCCCCCCGTCTGCCCCGTCCCGTTCCGTGCCCCCCTCCCCCCCGTCCTGTTCTGTGGCTCCCCGTCTACCCCCGTCCCGTTCCGTGCGCCCCCGTCTTCCCCGTCCCGTTCCATGCCCCCCCCCCCGTCCTGTTCCGTGCCCCCCCACCGTCTGCCCCGTCCCGTTCCGTGCCCCCCCCGTCCTCTTCCGTGTCCCCCCCCGTCTGCCCCGTCCCGTTCCGTGCGCCCCCGTCTGCCCCGTCCCGTTCCATGCCCCCCCCCGTCCTGTTCCGTGCCCCCCCACCGTCTGCCCCGTCCCGTTCCGTGCCCCCCCCCCCCGTCTGCCCCGTCCCGTTCCGCGCGCTCCCGTCAGTCCCGTCCCGTTCCGTGCGCCCCCATCTGCCCCGTCCCGTTCCGTGCCCCTCCCCCCCGTCTCGTTCCGTCTGCCCCGTCCCGTTCTGTGCCCCCCGTCTGCCCCCGTCCCGTTCCGTGCCTCCCCCACTCCCCGGTCTGCCCCCATCCCGTTCCGTGCCCCCCCCGGTCTGCCCCCGTCCCACTCCGAGCCCCGTCTGTCCCCATGCCGTTCCGTGCCCCCCCCCGCCCCCGTCCCATTCCCTGCCCCCCCCGTCCCGTTCTGTGCCCCCCCCCGTCTGCCCCCGTCCCGTTCCATGCCCCCCATCTTGCCCTGTCCTGTTCCGTGCCCCCCCGTCTGCCTCCGTCCCGTTCCGTGCCCTCCGTCCCGTTCCGTGCCCCCCATCTTCCCCGTCCCGTTCCGTGCCCCCCGTCTGCCCCGTCCCCTTCCGTGCCCCCTGTCTGCCCCGTCCTGTTCCGTGCCCCCCGTCTGCCACGTCCCGTTCCGTGCACCCTGTCTGCCCCGTCCCGTTCCGTGCACCCTGTCTGCCCCGTCCCGTTCTGTCCGTCCCCGTCCCGTTCCATGCCCCCCCGTCTGCCCCGTCCCGTTCCGTGCACCCAGTCTGCCCCGTCCCGTTCCGTCCGCCCCCGTCTGCCCCGTCCCGTTCCGTGCCCCCCGTCTGCCCCCGTCCCGTTCCGTGCCCCCCGTCCCGTTCCGTGCACCCCGTCTGCCCCGTCCCGCTCCGTGCACCCCGTCTGCCCCGTCCCACTCCGTGCACCCCGTCTGCCCCTGTCCCGTCCCGTGCCCCCCGTCTGCCCCGTCCCGTTCCATGCGCCCCCTTTTGCCCCGTCCTGTTCCGTGCCACCGCCCGCCGCCCTGTCCCGTTCCGTGTCCCCCCCTGCACCTGTCCCCTTCCGTTTCACCGTACGTCCCTGTCCCCTTCTGTCCCCCCTTCGTGTCCCCCGTCCGTCCCCCATTCCGTGTCCCCTGTCCGTCCCCCATTCCGTGCCCCCCATCCGTCCGCCCTTCCGTGCCCCCCGTCCGTCCCCCCTTCCGTGCCCCCCGTCCGTCCCTGTCCCGTTCCGTGCCCCCGTCTGCCCCCGTCCCATTCTGTGCCCCCCCGTCCAGCTCCTCGCCTCCGCCCCCGTCCCGTTCTGTGCCCCCCCGTCCAGCCCCTCGCCGCCCCGTCCGCCCCCGTCCATTTCCTTGCTGTCCCGTTCTGTGCCCCCTGTCTGCCCCCGTCCTGTTCCGTGCCCTACCCGTCTTCCCCCGTCCTGCTCCGTGCACCCCGTCTGCCCCGTCCCGGTCCGTCCGCCCCCGTCTGCCCCGTCCCGTTCCGTGCGCTCCCGTCTGCCCCGTCCCGTTCCGTGCCCCCCCCCGTCTGCCCCGTCCCGTTCCGTGCCCCCCCCCCCGTCTGCCCCGTCCCGTCCCGTTCCGTGCGCCCCCGTCTGCCCCGTCCCGTTCCGTGCGCCTCCGTCTGCCCAGTCCCGTTCCGTGCGCCCCCGTCTGTCCATTCCCGTTCCGTGCGCCCCCGTCAGCCCAGACCCGTTCCGTGCGGCCCCGTCTGCCCTGTCCTGTTCCGTGCACCCTGTCTGCCCCCGTCCCGTTCTGTGGCTCCCCGTCTGCCCCCGTACCGTTTTGTGCCCCCCCTGTCTGCCCCCGTCCCGCTCCGTGCCCACCGTCTGCCCCCGTCCCGTTCCGTGCCCCCCCCCCCCCCCCCCCCCGGTCTGCCCCCGTCCTGTTCTTTGCTGCCCCGTCTGCCCCCGTCCCGTTCCGTGCCCCCTGTCTGTCCCCATGCCATTCCGTGCCCCCCCCCCGCCCCTGTCTCGTTCCCTGCTCCCTGTCTGCTCCAGTCCCGTTCCGTGCACCCCCTCCGTACCCGTCCCGTTCTGTGCCCCCTGTCCGCCCCCGTACCCTTCCGAGCCCCCCCCCCCGTCTGCCTCCGTCCCGTTCCGTGCAGCCCCGTCTGCCGCCGTCATGTTCCGTTCCTCGCCCGCCCCCTCGTCTGCCCCCGTTCCGTGCCCCTCCCGTCTGCCCCTGTCCCGTTCCGTACCCCCCCGTCTGCCCCCGTCCCATTCCGTGCACCCCGTCTGCCCCGTCCCGTTCCGTGCACACCGTCTGCCCTGTCCCGTTCCGTGCCCCCCCCCGTCTGCCCTGTCCCGTTCCGTGCCCCCCCCCCGTCTGCCCCGTCCCGTTCCGTGCCCCCCTCCCCCCCGTCCTGTTCTGTGGCTCCCCGTCTACCCCCGTCCCGTTCCGTGCGCCCCCGTCTTCCCCGTCCCGTTCCATGCCCCCCCCCGTCCTGTTCCGTGCCCCCCCACCGTCTGCCCCGTCCCGTTCCGTGCCCCCCCCCACCCGTCTGCCCCGTCCCGTTCCGCGCGCTCCCGTCAGTCCCGTCCCGTTCCGCGCGCTCCCGTCAGTCCCGTCCCGTTCCGTGCGCCCCCCGTCTTCCCCGTCTCATTCCGAGCCCCCCGTCTTCCCCGTCCCGTTCCGTGCACCCAGTCTGCCCAGACCCGTTCCGTGCGGCCCCGTCTGCCCCGTCCCGTTCCGTGCCCCCTGTCTGTCCCCATGCCATTCCGTGCCCCCCCCCCGCCCCTGTCCCGTTCCCTGCTCCCTGTCTGCTCCTGTCCCGTTCCGTGCACCCCCTCCGTCCCCGTCCCGTTCTGTGCCCCCTGTCCACCCCCGTACCCTTCCGAGCCCCCCCCCCCCCCCGTCTGCCACCGTCCCGTTCCGTGCAGCCCCGTCTGCCGCCGTCATGTTCCGTTCCTCGCCCGCCCCCCTCGTCTGCCCCCGTTCCGTTCCGTGCCCCCCCCGTCTGCCCCTGTCCCGTTCCGTACCCCCCCCGTCTGCCCCTGTCCCGCTCCGTGCACCCCGTCTGCCCCGTCCCGTTCCGTGCCCCCCCGTCTGCCCCGTCCCGTTCCGTGCCCCCCCCCCGTCTGCCCCATCCCGTTCCGTGCCCCCCCCCCCCCATCCTGTTCTGTGGCTCCCCGTCTACCCCCGTCCCATTTTGTGCCCCCCCTGTCTGCCCCCGGCCCGCTCCGTGCACCCCGTCTGCCCCGTCCCGTTCCGTGCACCCGTCTGTCCTGTTCCGTGCGCCCCCGTCTGCCCCATCCCGTTCCGTGCCACCCCCGTCCTGTTCCGTGTCCCCCCCCCCGTCTGCCCCGTCCCGTTCCGTGCTCCCCCGTCTGCCCCGTCCCGTTCCATGCCCCCCCCCCGTCCTGTTCCGTGCCCCCCCACCGTCTGCCCCGTCCCGTTCTGTGCTCCCCCCCCGTCTGCCCCGTCCCGTTCCGCGCGCTCCCGTCAGTCCCGTCCCGTTCCGTGCGCCCCCATCTGCCCCGTCCCGTTCCGTGCCCCTCCCCCCCGTCTCGTTCCGTCCGCCCCCGTCTGCTCCGTCCCATTCCGAGCCCCCCGTCTTCCCCGTCCCGTTCCGTGCACCCAGTCTGCCCCGTCCCGGTCCGTCCGCCCCCGTCTGCCCCGTCCTGTTCCGTGCCCCCATCCCGTTCCGTGCCCTCCGTCCCGTTCCGTGCCCCCCATCTCCCCCCGTCCCGTTACGTGCCCCCCCCGTCTGCCCCTGTCCCGCTCCGTGCACCCCGTCTGCCCCGTCCCGTTCCGTGCGCCCCCGTCTGCCCCGTCCCGTTCCGTGTCCCCCCTGCACCTGTCCCCTTCCGTTTCACCGTACGTTCCTGTCCCCTTCCGTCTTCCCTTCCGTGCCCCCCATCTGTCCCCATGCCGTTCCGTGCCCCCCGTCCGCACCGTCCCCTTCCGTGCCCCCCCCCCCCCCCCCGGTCTGCCCCCGTCCTGTTCTGTGCCGCCCCGTCTGCCCCCGTCCCGTTCCGTGCCCCCTGTCTGTCCCCATGCCGTTCCGTGCCCCACCCGCGCCCGTCCCGTTCCTTCCCCCCTGTCCCGCTCCGCGCACCCCGCCTGCCTCGTCCCGTTCCACCTGCCCCGTCCCGTTCCGTGTCCCCCCCCGCACCTGTCCCCTTCCGTTTCACCGTACGTCCCTGTCCCCTTCTGTCCCCCCTTCCGTGCCCCCCGTCCATCCCCCCTTCCGTGCCCCCCCGTCCGTCCCTGTCCCGTTCCGTGCCCCCGTTCCGTGCCGCCCTGTTCCGTGCCCCCCGTCTGCCCCCGTCCCATTCTGTGCCCCCCCATCCAGCTCCTCGCCTCCGCCCCCGTCCTGTTCCGTGCCCCCCCCGTCTGCCCCCGTCCATTTCCTTGCTGTCCCGTTCTGTGCCCCCCGTCTGCCCCCGTCCCGTTCCGTGCCCTCCCCGTCTACCCCCGTCCTGCTCCGTGCACCCCGTCTGCCCCCGTCCTGCTCCGTGCACTCCGTCTGCCCCTGTCCCGCTCCGTGCACCCCGTCTGCCCCCGTCCTGCTCCGTGCACCCCGTCTGCCCCCGTCCTGCTCTGTGCACTCCGTCTGCCCCTGTCCCGTTCCGTGTTCCCCCTGCACCTGTCCCCTTCCGTTTCACCGTACGTTCCTGTCCCCTTCCGTCTTCCCTTCCGTGCCCCCCATCTGTCCCCATGCCGTTCCGTGCCCCCCGTCCGCACCGTCCCGTTCCGTGCCCCCCCCCCCTCTGTCCCCGTCCCGTTCCTTCCCCCCCTTCCCGCTCCGCGCACCCCGCCTGCCCCGTCCCGTTCCATCTGCCCCGTCCCGTTCCGTGTCCCCCCCCCCTGCACCTGCCCCCTTCCGTTTCACCGTACGTCCCTGTCCCCTTCTGTCCCCCCTTCCCCGTCCCCCATTCCGTGCCCCCCGTCCATCCCCCCTTCCGTGCCCCCCGTCCGTCCCTGTCCCGTTCCGTGCCCCTCGTCCGGCCCCGTTCCGTGCCGCCCCGTTCCGTGCCCCCCGTCTGCCCCCGTCCCATTCTGTGCCCCCCCATCCAGCTCCTCGCCTCCACCCCCGTCCTGTTCCGTGCCCCCCCCCCCGTCTGCCCCCGTCCATTTCCTTGCTGTCCCGTTCTGTGCCCCCCGTCTGCCCCCGTCCCGTTCTGTGCCCTCCCCGTCTGCCCCCGTCCTGCTCCGTGCACCCAGTCTGCCCCTGTCCCATTCCGTGCGCCCCCGTCTGCCCCGTCCCGTAACGTGCCCCCTCCCGCCGTCGTCCTGTGCCCCCCGTCTGCCCGGTCCCGTTCCGTGTGCCCCCCTGCACCTGTCCCCTTCTGTGCACCCGCCTGCCCCGTCTGCTTCCGTGTCCCACCCGCCCCTATCCCCTTCCGTCCCCCCGTCCATCCCTGTCCCGTTCCGTGCCCCCTGTCTGCTCCTGTCCCGTTCCGTGCACCCCCTCTGTCATCGTCCCGTTCTGTGCCCCCCGTCCGCACCCGTACCCTTCCGAGCCCCCCCCCCCCCCGTCTGCCTCCGTCCCGTTCCGTGCCCCCCCCCCGTCCCGTCCCGTTCCGTGCAGCCCCGTCTGCCGCCGTCATGTTCCGTTCCTCCCCCCCCCCCCCCCCCCCCCCCCGTCTGCCCACGTTCCGTTCCGTGCCCCCCCCGTCTGCCCCTGTCCCGTCCCATGCCCTCCGTCTGCCCCGTCCCGTTCCGTGTCCCCCCCTGCACCTGTCTCCTTCCGTTTCACCGTACGTCCCTGTCCCCCCTTCCGTGTCCCCCGTCCGTCCCCCCTTCCGTGTCCCCCGTCCGTCCCCCATTCCGTGTCCCCCGTCCGTCCCCCATTCCGTGCCCCCCGTCCGTCCCCCCTTCCGTGCCCCCCGTCCGTCCCTGTCCCGTTCCGTGCCCCCCGTTCCGTGCCGCCCCGTTCCGTGCCCCCTGTCTGCCCCCGTCCCATTCTGTGCCCCCCTGTCCAGCTCCTCGCCGCCCCCGTCCCGTTCCGTGCCCCCACCCCCCCCGTCTGCCCCCGTCCATTTCCTTGCTGTCCCGTTCTGTGCCCCCCGTCTGCCCCCGTCCCGTTCCGTGCCCTCCCCGTCTGCCCCTGTCCCGCTCTGTGCACCCCGTCTACCCCGTCCCGCTCCGTGCACCCCGTCTGCCCCTGTCCCGCTCCATGCACCCCGTCTGCCCCGTCCCGTTCCGTGCGCCCCCGTCTGCCCCGTCCCGTTCCGTGTCCCCATCTGCCCCGTCCCATTCCGAGCCCCCCGTCTTCCCCGTCCCGTTCCGTGCACCCAGTCTGCCCAGACCCGTTCCATGCGGCCCCGTCTGCCCCGTTCCGTGCACCCTGTCTGCCCCTGTCCCGTTCTGTGGCTCCCCGTCTGCCCCCGTCCCGCTCCGTGCCCACTGTCTGCCCCGTCCTGTTCCGTGCCCCCTGTCTGTCCCCATGCCATTCCGTGCCCCCCCCCGCCCCTGTCCCGTTCCCTGCTCCCTGTCTGCTCCTGTCCCGTTCCGTGCACCCCCTCCGTCCCCGTCCCGTTCTGTGCCCCCTGTCCGCCCCCGTACCCTTCCGAGCACCCCCCCCCCCCCGTCTGCCACCGTCCCGTTCCGTGCAGCCCCGTCTGCCGCCGTCATGTTCCGTTCCTCGCCCGCCCCCCTCGTCTGCCCCCGTTCCGTTCCGTGCCCCCCCCGTCTGCCCCTGTCCCGTTCCGTACCCCCCCCGTCTGCCCCTGTCCCGCTCCGTGCACCCCGTCTGCCCCGTCCCGTTCCGTGCCCCCCCGTCTGCCCCGTCCCGTTCCGTGCCCCCCCCCCGTCTGCCCCATCCCGTTCCGTGCCCCCCCCCCCCCATCCTGTTCTGTGGCTCCCCGTCTACCCCCGTCCCATTTTGTGCCCCCCCTGTCTGCCCCCGGCCCGCTCCGTGCACCCCGTCTGCCCCGTCCCGTTCCGTGCACCCGTCTGTCCTGTTCCGTGCGCCCCCGTCTGCCCCATCCCGTTCCGTGCCACCCCCGTCCTGTTCCGTGTCCCCCCCCCCGTCTGCCCCGTCCCGTTCCGTGCTCCCCCGTCTGCCCCGTCCCGTTCCATGCCCCCCCCCCGTCCTGTTCCGTGCCCCCCCACCGTCTGCCCCGTCCCGTTCTGTGCTCCCCCCCCGTCTGCCCCGTCCCGTTCCGCGCGCTCCCGTCAGTCCCGTCCCGTTCCGTGCGCCCCCATCTGCCCCGTCCCGTTCCGTGCCCCTCCCCCCCGTCTCGTTCCGTCCGCCCCCGTCTGCTCCGTCCCATTCCGAGCCCCCCGTCTTCCCCGTCCCGTTCCGTGCACCCAGTCTGCCCCGTCCCGGTCCGTCCGCCCCCGTCTGCCCCGTCCTGTTCCGTGCCCCCATCCCGTTCCGTGCCCTCCGTCCCGTTCCGTGCCCCCCATCTCCCCCCGTCCCGTTACGTGCCCCCCCCGTCTGCCCCTGTCCCGCTCCGTGCACCCCGTCTGCCCCGTCCCGTTCCGTGCGCCCCCGTCTGCCCCGTCCCGTTCCGTGTCCCCCCTGCACCTGTCCCCTTCCGTTTCACCGTACGTTCCTGTCCCCTTCCGTCTTCCCTTCCGTGCCCCCCATCTGTCCCCATGCCGTTCCGTGCCCCCCGTCCGCACCGTCCCCTTCCGTGCCCCCCCCCCCCCCCCGGTCTGCCCCCGTCCTGTTCTGTGCCGCCCCGTCTGCCCCCGTCCCGTTCCGTGCCCCCTGTCTGTCCCCATGCCGTTCCGTGCCCCACCCGCGCCCGTCCCGTTCCTTCCCCCCTGTCCCGCTCCGCGCACCCCGCCTGCCTCGTCCCGTTCCACCTGCCCCGTCCCGTTCCGTGTCCCCCCCCGCACCTGTCCCCTTCCGTTTCACCGTACGTCCCTGTCCCCTTCTGTCCCCCCTTCCGTGCCCCCCGTCCATCCCCCCTTCCGTGCCCCCCCGTCCGTCCCTGTCCCGTTCCGTGCCCCCGTTCCGTGCCGCCCTGTTCCGTGCCCCCCGTCTGCCCCCGTCCCATTCTGTGCCCCCCCATCCAGCTCCTCGCCTCCGCCCCCGTCCTGTTCCGTGCCCCCCCCGTCTGCCCCCGTCCATTTCCTTGCTGTCCCGTTCTGTGCCCCCCGTCTGCCCCCGTCCCGTTCCGTGCCCTCCCCGTCTACCCCCGTCCTGCTCCGTGCACCCCGTCTGCCCCCGTCCTGCTCCGTGCACTCCGTCTGCCCCTGTCCCGCTCCGTGCACCCCGTCTGCCCCCGTCCTGCTCCGTGCACCCCGTCTGCCCCCGTCCTGCTCTGTGCACTCCGTCTGCCCCTGTCCCGTTCCGTGTTCCCCCTGCACCTGTCCCCTTCCGTTTCACCGTACGTTCCTGTCCCCTTCCGTCTTCCCTTCCGTGCCCCCCATCTGTCCCCATGCCGTTCCGTGCCCCCCGTCCGCACCGTCCCGTTCCGTGCCCCCCCCCCCTCTGTCCCCGTCCCGTTCCTTCCCCCCCTTCCCGCTCCGCGCACCCCGCCTGCCCCGTCCCGTTCCATCTGCCCCGTCCCGTTCCGTGTCCCCCCCCCCTGCACCTGCCCCCTTCCGTTTCACCGTACGTCCCTGTCCCCTTCTGTCCCCCCTTCCCCGTCCCCCATTCCGTGCCCCCCGTCCATCCCCCCTTCCGTGCCCCCCGTCCGTCCCTGTCCCGTTCCGTGCCCCTCGTCCGGCCCCGTTCCGTGCCGCCCCGTTCCGTGCCCCCCGTCTGCCCCCGTCCCATTCTGTGCCCCCCCATCCAGCTCCTCGCCTCCACCCCCGTCCTGTTCCGTGCCCCCCCCCCCGTCTGCCCCCGTCCATTTCCTTGCTGTCCCGTTCTGTGCCCCCCGTCTGCCCCCGTCCCGTTCTGTGCCCTCCCCGTCTGCCCCCGTCCTGCTCCGTGCACCCAGTCTGCCCCTGTCCCATTCCGTGCGCCCCCGTCTGCCCCGTCCCGTAACGTGCCCCCTCCCGCCGTCGTCCTGTGCCCCCCGTCTGCCCGGTCCCGTTCCGTGTGCCCCCCTGCACCTGTCCCCTTCTGTGCACCCGCCTGCCCCGTCTGCTTCCGTGTCCCACCCGCCCCTATCCCCTTCCGTCCCCCCGTCCATCCCTGTCCCGTTCCGTGCCCCCTGTCTGCTCCTGTCCCGTTCCGTGCACCCCCTCTGTCATCGTCCCGTTCTGTGCCCCCCGTCCGCACCCGTACCCTTCCGAGCCCCCCCCCCCCCCGTCTGCCTCCGTCCCGTTCCGTGCCCCCCCCCCGTCCCGTCCCGTTCCGTGCAGCCCCGTCTGCCGCCGTCATGTTCCGTTCCTCCCCCCCCCCCCCCCCCCCCCCCCGTCTGCCCACGTTCCGTTCCGTGCCCCCCCCGTCTGCCCCTGTCCCGTCCCATGCCCTCCGTCTGCCCCGTCCCGTTCCGTGTCCCCCCCTGCACCTGTCTCCTTCCGTTTCACCGTACGTCCCTGTCCCCCCTTCCGTGTCCCCCGTCCGTCCCCCCTTCCGTGTCCCCCGTCCGTCCCCCATTCCGTGTCCCCCGTCCGTCCCCCATTCCGTGCCCCCCGTCCGTCCCCCCTTCCGTGCCCCCCGTCCGTCCCTGTCCCGTTCCGTGCCCCCCGTTCCGTGCCGCCCCGTTCCGTGCCCCCTGTCTGCCCCCGTCCCATTCTGTGCCCCCCTGTCCAGCTCCTCGCCGCCCCCGTCCCGTTCCGTGCCCCCACCCCCCCCGTCTGCCCCCGTCCATTTCCTTGCTGTCCCGTTCTGTGCCCCCCGTCTGCCCCCGTCCCGTTCCGTGCCCTCCCCGTCTGCCCCTGTCCCGCTCTGTGCACCCCGTCTACCCCGTCCCGCTCCGTGCACCCCGTCTGCCCCTGTCCCGCTCCATGCACCCCGTCTGCCCCGTCCCGTTCCGTGCGCCCCCGTCTGCCCCGTCCCGTTCCGTGTCCCCATCTGCCCCGTCCCATTCCGAGCCCCCCGTCTTCCCCGTCCCGTTCCGTGCACCCAGTCTGCCCAGACCCGTTCCATGCGGCCCCGTCTGCCCCGTTCCGTGCACCCTGTCTGCCCCTGTCCCGTTCTGTGGCTCCCCGTCTGCCCCCGTCCCGCTCCGTGCCCACTGTCTGCCCCGTCCTGTTCCGTGCCCCCTGTCTGTCCCCATGCCATTCCGTGCCCCCCCCCGCCCCTGTCCCGTTCCCTGCTCCCTGTCTGCTCCTGTCCCGTTCCGTGCACCCCCTCCGTCCCCGTCCCGTTCTGTGCCCCCTGTCCGCCCCCGTACCCTTCCGAGCACCCCCCCCCCCCCGTCTGCCACCGTCCCGTTCCGTGCAGCCCCGTCTGCCGCCGTCATGTTCCGTTCCTCGCCCGCCCCCCTCGTCTGCCCCCGTTCCGTTCCGTGCCCCCCCCGTCTGCCCCTGTTCCGTTCCGTACCCCCCCCGTCTGCCCCGTCCCGTTCCGTGCCCCCCCGTCTGCCCCGTCCCGTTCCGTTCCCCCTCCCTTCCTGTTCCGTGCCCCCCCCCCGTCTGCTACCGTGTCCCACCCGCCCCTGTCCCCTTCCGTTTCACCGTACGTCCCTGTCCCCTTCCGTCCCCCCGTCCGCCACTGTCCCATTCCGTGCCCCCTGTCCGTCCCCATCCCGTTCTGTGCCCCCCGTCCCGTTCCGTGCCGGCGGTTCTCCCCCTGTCCCGCTCCGTGCACCCCGTCTGCCCCGTCCCGTTCCGTGCCGGCGGTTCTGCCCCTGTTCCGTTCCGTGCACCCCGTCTGCCCCTGTCCCGCTCCGTGCACCCCGTCTGCCCCGTCCCGTTCCGTGCCGGCGGTTCTGCCCCATCCCGTTCCGTGCCCCCCCCCCCCATCCTGTTCTGTGGCTCCCCGTCTACCCCCGTCCCATTTTGTGCCCCCCCTGTCTGCCCCCGTCCCGCTCTGTGCACCCCGTCTGCCCCGTCCCGTTCCGTGCACCCCGTCTGTCCTGTTCCGTGCGCCCCCGTCTGCCCCATCCCGTTCCGTGCCACCCCCGTCCTGTTCCGTGTTCCCCCCCGTCTGCCCCGTCCCGTTCCGTGCGCCCCCGTCTGCCCCGTCCCGTTCCATGCCCCCCCCCGTCCTGTTCCGTGCCCCCCCACCGTCTGCCCCGTCCCGTTCCGTGCCCCCCCTCCCCGTCTGCCCCGTCCCGTTCCGCGCGCTCCCGTCAGTCCCGTCCCGTTCCGTGCGCCCCCATCTGCCCCATCCCGTTCCGTGCCCCTCCCCCCCGTCTCGTTCCGTCCGCCCCCGTCTGCCCCGTCCCATTCCGAGCCCCCCGTCTTCCCCGTCCCGTTCCGTGCACCCAGTCTGCCCCGTCCCGGTCCGTCCGCCCCCGTCTGCCCCGTCCTGTTCCGTGCCCCCATCCCGTTCCGTGCCCTCCGTCCCGTTCCGTGCCCCCCATCTCCCCCCGTCCCATTCCGTGCCCCCCGTCTGCCCTCGTCCCGTTCCGTCAGCCCCGTCCCGCTCCGTGCACCCCGTCTGCCCCATCCCGCTCCGTGCACCCCGTCTGCCACTGTCCCGCTCCGTGCGCCCCCGTCTGCCCCATCCCGTAACGTGCCCCCGCCCGCCGCCGTCCTGTGTCCCCCGCCTGCCCCGTCCCGTTCCGTGTCCCCTCCCTTCCTGTTCCGTGCCCCCCCCCGTCTGCTACCGTGTCCCACCCGCCCCTGTCCCCTTCCGTTTCACCGTACGTCCCTGTCCCCTTCCGTGCCCCCTGTCCGTCCCCATCCCGTTCTGTGCCCCCCGTCCCGTTCCGTGCCGGCGGTTCTGCCCCTGTCCCGTTCTGTGCCCCCCCGTCTGCCGCCATCCAGTTCCTTGCCGCCCCGTCTGCCCTCGTCCTGTTCCGTGTCCCCATGTCTGCCCCGTCCCGTTCCGTGCACCCCCTTTTGCCCCGTCCCGCTCCATTCGCCCCCGTCCCGTAACGTGCGCCCGCCCGCCGTCGTACTGTGCCCCCCGTCTGCCCCGTCCCGTTCTGTGTCCCCCCCTGCACCTGTCCCCTTCCGTTTCACCGTACGTTCCTGTCCCCTTCCGTCCCCCCTTCCGTGTCCCCCGTCCGTCCCCCATTCCGTGCCCCCCGTCCGTCCCCCATTCCGTGCCCCCTGTCCGTCCCCCCTTCCGTGCCCCCCGTCCGTCCCCCCTTCCGTGCCCCCCGTCCGTCCCTGTCCCGTTCCGTGCCCCCCGTCCGCCCCCGTTCCGTGCCACCCCGTTCCGTGCCCCCCGTCTGCCCCCATCCCATTCTGTGCCCCCCCGTCCAGCTCCTCGCCCCCCCGTCCCGTTCCGTGCCCCCCCCCCTCTCTGCCCCGGTCCATTTCCTTGCTGTCCCGCTCCTTGCACACCGTCTGCCTCGTCCCGCTCCGTCTGCCCCGTCCCGTTCCGTGCGCCCCCGTCCCGTAACGTGCCCCCCCCTGCACCTGTCCCCTTCTGTGCACCCGCCTGCCCCGTCTGCTTCCGTGTCCCACCTGCCCCTGTCCCCTTCCGTCCCCCCGTCCGTCCCTCTCCCGTTCCGTCCCCCCGTCCGTCCCTGTCCCGTTCCGTGCCCCCTGTCTGCTCCTGTCCCGTTCCGTGCACCCCCTCCGTCCCGTTCTGTGCCCCCCGTCCGCCCCCGTACCTTTCCGAGCCGAGCCCCCCCCCCCCCCCCCCGTCTGCCTCTGTCCCGTTCCGTGCAGCCCCGTCTGCTGCCGTCATGTTCCGTTCCTCCCCCCTCCCGTCCGCCCCCGTTCCGTGCCCCCCCGTCTGCTCCTGTCCCGCTCCGTGCACCCCGTCAGCCCCGTCCCGTTCCGTTCCCCCCCCCCCCCGTCTGCCCCTGTCCCGTTCCGTACCCCCCCGTCTGCCCCTGTCCCGTTCCGTACCCCCCCCCCCTGTCTGCCCCGTCCCGTGCGCTCCCGTCTGCCCCGTCCCGTTCTGTGCCCCCCTGTCTGCCCCCGTCCCGCTCCGTGCACCCCGTCTGCCCCGTCCCGTTCCGTGCCCCCCCCGTCCTGTTCCGTGCGCCCCCGTCTGCCCCGTCCCGTTCCGTGTCCCGTCTGCCCCGTCCCGTTCCGTGCGCTCCCCCGTCTGCTCCGTCCCGTTCCGTGCCCCCCCCCCCCGTCCCGTTCCGTGCGGCCCCGTCTGCCCAGTCCCGTTTCGTGCACCCTGTCTGCCCCCGTCCCGTTCTGTGGCTCCCCGTCTGCCCCCGTACCGTTTTGTGCCCCCCCTGTCTGCCCCCGTCCCGCTCCGTGCCCACCGTCTGCCCCCGTCCCGTTCCGTGCCCCCCCCCCCCCCCCCCCCCCCCCGGTCTGTCCCCCACCTGTTCTGTGCCGCCCCGTCTGCCCCCGTCCCGTTCCGTGCCCCCTGTCTGTCCCCATGCCATTCCGTGCCCCCTGCCCCTGTCCCGTTCCCTGCCCACCCCCGTCCCATTCCGTGCCCCCCCCGTCTGCCCACGTCCCGTTCTGTGCCCCCCGTCCTGTTCCGTGCCCCCCATCTACCCCCGTCCCGTTCCGTGCACCCCCGTCCCATTCCATGCCCCCCGTCTTGCCCTGTCCCGTTCCGTGCCCCCCCGTCTTGCCCTGTCCCGTTCCGTGCCCCCCCGTCTGCCCCCGTCCCGTTCCGTGCCCCCCCCGTCCCGTTCCGTGCACCCCGTCCCGTTCCGTGCCCCCCGTCCCGTTCTGTGCCCCCCCGTCCCGTTGCGTGCCCCCCGTCCCGTTCCGTGCCCCCCCGTCCCGTTCCGTGCCCCCCGTCCCGTTGCGTGCCCCCCGTCCCGTTCCGTGCCCCCTGTCCCGTTCCGTGCCCCCCGTCCCGTTCCGTGCCCCCCGTCCCGTTCCGTGCCCCCCGTCCCGTTCCGTGCCCCCCGTCCCGTTCCGTGCCCCCCGTCCCGTTCCGTGCCCCCCGTCCCGTTCCGTGCCCCCCGTCCCGTTCCGTGCCCCCCGTCCCGTTCCGTGCCCCCCGTCCCGTTCCGTGCCCCCCGTTCCGTTCCGTGCCCCCCGTCCCGTTCCGTGCCCCCCGTCCCGTTCCGTGCCCCCCGTCCCGTTCCGTGCCCCCCGTCCCGTTCCGTGCCCCCCGTCCCGTTCCGTGCCCCCCGTCCCGTTCCGTGCCCCCCGTCCCGTTCCGTGCCCCCCGTCCCGTTCCGTGCCCCCCGTCCCGTTCCGTGCCCCCCGTCCCGTTCCGTGCCCCCCGTCCCGTTCCGTGCCCCCCGTCCCGTTCCGTGCCCCCCGTCCCGTTCCGTGCCCCCCGTCCCGTTCCGTGCCCCCCGTCCCGTTCCGTGCCCCCCGTCCCGTTCCGTGCCCCCCGTCCCGTTCCGTGCCCCCCGTCCCGTTCCGTGCCCCCCGTCCCGTTCCGTGCCCCCCGTCCCGTTCCGTGCCCCCCGTCCCGTTCCGTGCCCCCCGTCCCGTTCCGTGCCCCCCGTCCCGTTCCGTGCCCCCCGTCCCGTTCCGTGCCCCCCGTCCCGTTCCGTGCCCCCCCCGTCCCGTTCCGTGCCCCCCCGTCCCGTTCCGTGCCCCCCGTCCCGTTCCGTGCCCCCCGTCCCGTTCCGTGCCCCCCGTCCCGTTCCGTGCCCCCCGTCCCGTTCCGTGCCCCCCGTCCCGTTCCGTGCCCCCCGTCCCGTTCCGTGCCCCCCGTCCCGTTCCGTGCCCCCCGTCCCGTTCCGTGCCCCCCGTCCCGTTCCGTGCCCCCCGTCCCGTTCCGTGCCCCCCGTCCCGTTCCGTGCCCCCCGTCCCGTTCCGTGCCCCCCGTCCCGTTCCGTGCCCCCCGTCCCGTTCCGTGCCCCCCGTCCCGTTCCGTGCCCCCCGTCCCGTTCCGTGCCCCCCGTCCCGTTCCGTGCCCCCCGTCCCGTTCCGTGCCCCCCGTCCCGTTCCGTGCCCCCCGTCCCGTTCCGTGCCCCCCGTCCCGTTCCGTGCCCCCCGTCCCGTTGCGTGCCCCCCGTCCCGTTGCGTGCCCCCCGTCCCGTTGCGTGCCCCCCGTCCCGTTGCGAGCCCCCCGTCCCGTTGCGTGCCCCCCGTCCCGTTGCGTGCCCCCCGTCCCGTTGCGTGCCCCCCGTCCCGTTGCGTGCCCCCCGTCCCGTTGCGTGCCCCCCGTCCCGTTGCGTGCCCCCCGTCCCGGTGCGTGCCCCCCGTCCCGGTGCGTGCCCCCCGTCCCGTTGCGTGCCACCCGTCCCGTTGCGTGCCCCCCGTCCCGTTGCGTGCCCCCCGTCCCGTTGCGTGCCCCCCGTCCCGTTCCGTGCTCCCAGTCTTCCCCCGTCCCGTTCCGTCCGCCCCCGTCTGCACCGTCCCGTTCCGTGCACCCAGTTTTCCCCCGTCCCGTTCCGTGCCCCCCGTCCCGTTCCGTGCCCCCCGTCCCGTTCCGTGCCCCCCGTCCCGTTCCGTGCCCCCCGTCCCGTTCCGTGCGCCCCGTCCCGTTCCGTGCCCCCCGTCCCGTTCCGTGCCCCCCGTCCCGTGCCCCCCGTCCCGTCCCGTGCCCCCCGTCCCGTCCCGTGCCCCCCGTCCCGTTCCGTGCCCCCCGTTCCGTGCCCCCGTCCCGTGCCCCCCGTCCCGTCCCGTGCCCCCCGTCCCGTCCCGTGCCCCCCGTCCCGTCCCGTGCCCCCCGTCCCGTCCCGTGCCCCCCGTCCCGTTCCGTGCCCCCCGTCCCGTTCCGTGCCCCCAGTCCCGTTCCGTGCCCCCCGTCCCGTTCCGTGCCCCCCGTCCCGTCCCGTGCCCCCCGTCCCGTTCCGTGCCCCCCGTCCCGTTCCGTGCCCCCCGTCCCGTTCCGTGCCTCCCGTTCCGTGCCCCCCGTCCCGTTCCGTGCCCCCCGGTCCCGTTCCGTGCCCCCGGGTCCCGTTCCGTGCCCCCGGGTCCCGTTCCGTGCCCCCGGGTCCCGTTCCGTGCCCCCGGGTCCCGTTCCGTGCCCCCGGGTCCCGTTCCGTGCCCCCGGGTCCCGTTCCGTGCCCCCGGGTCCCGTTCCGTGCCCCCGGGTCCCGTTGCGTGCCCCCCGTCCCGTTGCGTGCCCCCCGTCCCGTTCCGTGCCCCCCCGTCCCGTTCCGTGCTCCCAGTCTTCCCCCGTCCCGTTCCGTCCGCCCCAGTCTGCTCCGTCCCGTTCCGTGCCCCCCGTCCCGTTCCGTGCCCCCCGTCCCGTTCCGTGCCCCCCGTCCCGTTCCGTGCCCCCCGTCCCGTTCCGTGCCCCCCGTCCCGTTCCGTGCCCCCCGTCCCGTTACGTGCCCCCCGTCCCGTTCCGTGCCCCCCGTCCCGTTCCGTGCCCCCCGTCCCGTTCCGTGCCCCCCGTCCCGTTCCGTGCCCCCCGTCCCGTTCCGTGCCCCCCGTCCCGTTCCGTGCCCCCCGTCCCGTTCCGTGCCCCCCGTCCCGTTCCGTGCCCCCCGTCCCGTTCCGTGCCCCCCGTCCCGTTCCGTGCCCCCCGTCCCGTTCCGTGCCCCCCGTCCCGTTCCGTGCCCCCCGTCCCGTTCCGTGCCCCCCGTCCCGTTCCGTGCCCCCCGTCCCGTTCCGTGCCCCCCGTCCCGTTCCGTGCCCCCCGTCCCGTTCCGTGCCCCCCGTCCCGTTCCGTGCCCCCCGTCCCGTTCCGTGCCCCCCGTCCCGTTCCGTGCCCCCCGTCCCGTTCCGTGCCCCCCGTCCCGTTCCGTGCCCCCCGTCCCGTTCCGTGCCCCCCGTCCCGTTGCGTGCCCCCCGTCCCGTTGCGTGCCCCCCGTCCCGTTGCGTGCCCCCCGTCCCGTTGCGAGCCCCCCGTCCCGTTGCGTGCCCCCCGTCCCGTTGCGTGCCCCCCGTCCCGTTGCGTGCCCCCCGTCCCGTTGCGTGCCCCCCGTCCCGTTGCGTGCCCCCCGTCCCGTTGCGTGCCCCCCGTCCCGGTGCGTGCCCCCCGTCCCGGTGCGTGCCCCCCGTCCCGTTGCGTGCCACCCGTCCCGTTGCGTGCCCCCCGTCCCGTTGCGTGCCCCCCGTCCCGTTGCGTGCCCCCCGTCCCGTTCCGTGCTCCCAGTCTTCCCCCGTCCCGTTCCGTCCGCCCCCGTCTGCACCGTCCCGTTCCGTGCACCCAGTTTTCCCCCGTCCCGTTCCGTGCCCCCCGTCCCGTTCCGTGCCCCCCGTCCCGTTCCGTGCCCCCCGTCCCGTTCCGTGCCCCCCGTCCCGTTCCGTGCGCCCCGTCCCGTTCCGTGCCCCCCGTCCCGTTCCGTGCCCCCCGTCCCGTGCCCCCCGTCCCGTCCCGTGCCCCCCGTCCCGTCCCGTGCCCCCCGTCCCGTTCCGTGCCCCCCGTTCCGTGCCCCCGTCCCGTGCCCCCCGTCCCGTCCCGTGCCCCCCGTCCCGTCCCGTGCCCCCCGTCCCGTCCCGTGCCCCCCGTCCCGTCCCGTGCCCCCCGTCCCGTTCCGTGCCCCCCGTCCCGTTCCGTGCCCCCAGTCCCGTTCCGTGCCCCCCGTCCCGTTCCGTGCCCCCCGTCCCGTCCCGTGCCCCCCGTCCCGTTCCGTGCCCCCCGTCCCGTTCCGTGCCCCCCGTCCCGTTCCGTGCCTCCCGTTCCGTGCCCCCCGTCCCGTTCCGTGCCCCCCGGTCCCGTTCCGTGCCCCCGGGTCCCGTTCCGTGCCCCCGGGTCCCGTTCCGTGCCCCCGGGTCCCGTTCCGTGCCCCCGGGTCCCGTTCCGTGCCCCCGGGTCCCGTTCCGTGCCCCCGGGTCCCGTTCCGTGCCCCCGGGTCCCGTTGCGTGCCCCCCGTCCCGTTGCGTGCCCCCCGTCCCGTTCCGTGCCCCCCCGTCCCGTTCCGTGCTCCCAGTCTTCCCCCGTCCCGTTCCGTCCGCCCCAGTCTGCTCCGTCCCGTTCCGTGCCCCCCGTCCCGTTCCGTGCCCCCCGTCCCGTTCCGTGCCCCCCGTCCCGTTCCGTGCCCCCCGTCCCGTTCCGTGCCCCCCGTCCCGTTCCGTGCCCCCCGTCCCGTTACGTGCCCCCCGTCCCGTTCCGTGCCCCCCGTCCCGTTCCGTGCCCCCCGTCCCGTTCCGTGCCCCCCGTCCCGTTCCGTGCCCCCCGTCCCGTTCCGTGCCCCCCGTCCCGTTCCGTGCCCCCCGTCCCGTTCCGTGCCCCCCGTCCCGTTCCGTGCCCCCCGTCCCGTTCCGTGCCCCCCGTCCCGTTGCGTGCCCCCGTCCCGTTGCGTGCCCCCCGTCCCGTTGCGTGCCCCCCGTCCCGTTGCGAGCCCCCCGTCCCGTTGCGTGCCCCCCGTCCCGTTGCGTGCCCCCCGTCCCGTTGCGTGCCCCCCGTCCCGTTGCGTGCCCCCCGTCCCGTTGCGTGCCCCCCGTCCCGTTGCGTGCCCCCCGTCCCGTTGCGTGCCCCCGTCCCGTTGCGTGCCCCCCGTCCCGTTGCGTGCCCCCCGTCCCGTTGCGTGCCCCCCGTCCCGTTGCGTGCCCCCCGTCCCGTTGCGTGCCCCCCGTCCCGTTGCGTGCCCCCCGTCCCGTTGCGTGCCCCCCGTCCCGTTGCGTGCCCCCCGTCCCGTTGCGTGCCCCCCGTCCCGTTGCGTGCCCCCCGTCCCGTTGCGTGCCCCCCGTCCCGTTGCGTGCCCCCCGTCCCGTTGCGTGCCCCCCGTCCCGTTGCGTGCCCCCCGTCCCGGTGCGTGCCCCCCGTCCCGGTGCGTGCCCCCCGTCCCGTTGCGTGCCACCCGTCCCGTTGCGTGCCCCCCGTCCCGTTGCGTGCCCCCCGTCCCGTTGCGTGCCCCCCGTCCCGTTCCGTGCTCCCAGTCTTCCCCCGTCCCGTTCCGTCCGCCCCCGTCTGCACCGTCCCGTTCCGTGCACCCAGTTTTCCCCCGTCCCGTTCCGTGCCCCCCGTCCCGTTCCGTGCCCCCCGTCCCGTTCCGTGCCCCCCGTCCCGTTCCGTGCCCCCCGTCCCGTTCCGTGCGCCCCGTCCCGTTCCGTGCCCCCCGTCCCGTTCCGTGCCCCCCGTCCCGTGCCCCCCGTCCCGTCCCGTGCCCCCCGTCCCGTCCCGTGCCCCCCGTCCCGTTCCGTGCCCCCCGTTCCGTGCCCCCGTCCCGTGCCCCCCGTCCCGTCCCGTGCCCCCCGTCCCGTCCCGTGCCCCCCGTCCCGTCCCGTGCCCCCCGTCCCGTCCCGTGCCCCCCGTCCCGTTCCGTGCCCCCCGTCCCGTTCCGTGCCCCCAGTCCCGTTCCGTGCCCCCCGTCCCGTTGCGTGCCCCCCGTCCCGTTGCGTGCCCCCCGTCCCGTTGCGTGCCCCCCGTCCCGTTCCGTGCTCCCAGTCTTCCCCCGTCCCGTTCCGTCCGCCCCCGTCTGCACCGTCCCGTTCCGTGCACCCAGTTTTCCCCCGTCCCGTTCCGTGCCCCCCGTCCCGTTCCGTGCCCCCCGTCCCGTTCCGTGCCCCCCGTCCCGTTCCGTGCCCCCCGTCCCGTTCCGTGCGCCCCGTCCCGTTCCGTGCCCCCCGTCCCGTTCCGTGCCCCCCGTCCCGTGCCCCCCGTCCCGTCCCGTGCCCCCCGTCCCGTCCCGTGCCCCCCGTCCCGTTCCGTGCCCCCCGTTCCGTGCCCCCGTCCCGTGCCCCCCGTCCCGTCCCGTGCCCCCCGTCCCGTCCCGTGCCCCCCGTCCCGTCCCGTGCCCCCCGTCCCGTCCCGTGCCCCCCGTCCCGTTCCGTGCCCCCCGTCCCGTTCCGTGCCCCCAGTCCCGTTCCGTGCCCCCCGTCCCGTTCCGTGCCCCCCGTCCCGTCCCGTGCCCCCCGTCCCGTTCCGTGCCCCCCGTCCCGTTCCGTGCCCCCCGTCCCGTTCCGTGCCTCCCGTTCCGTGCCCCCCGTCCCGTTCCGTGCCCCCCGGTCCCGTTCCGTGCCCCCGGGTCCCGTTCCGTGCCCCCGGGTCCCGTTCCGTGCCCCCGGGTCCCGTTCCGTGCCCCCGGGTCCCGTTCCGTGCCCCCGGGTCCCGTTCCGTGCCCCCGGGTCCCGTTCCGTGCCCCCGGGTCCCGTTCCGTGCCCCCGGGTCCCGTTCCGTGCCCCCGGGTCCCGTTCCGTGCCCCCGGGTCCCGTTGCGTGCCCCCCGTCCCGTTGCGTGCCCCCCGTCCCGTTCCGTGCCCCCCCGTCCCGTTCCGTGCTCCCAGTCTTCCCCCGTCCCGTTCCGTCCGCCCCAGTCTGCTCCGTCCCGTTCCGTGCCCCCCGTCCCGTTCCGTGCCCCCCGTCCCGTTCCGTGCCCCCCGTCCCGTTCCGTGCCCCCCGTCCCGTTCCGTGCCCCCCGTCCCGTTCCGTGCCCCCCGTCCCGTTACGTGCCCCCCGTCCCGTTCCGTGCCCCCCGTCCCGTTCCGTGCCCCCCGTCCCGTTCCGTGCCCCCCGTCCCGTTCCGTGCCCCCCGTCCCGTTCCGTGCCCCCCGTCCCGTTCCGTGCCCCCCGTCCCGTTCCGTGCCCCCCGTCCCGTTCCGTGCCCCCCGTCCCGTTCCGTGCCCCCCGTCCCGTTCCGTGCCCCCCGTCCCGTTCCGTGCCCCCCGTCCCGTTCCGTGCCCCCCGTCCCGTTCCGTGCCCCCCGTCCCGTTCCGTGCCCCCCGTCCCGTTCCGTGCCCCCCGTCCCGTTCCGTGCCCCCCGTCCCGTTCCGTGCCCCCCGTCCCGTTCCGTGCCCCCCGTCCCGTTCCGTGCCCCCCGTCCCGTTCCGTGCCCCCCGTCCCGTTCCGTGCCCCCCGTCCCGTTCCGTGCCCCCCGTCCCGTTGCGTGCCCCCCGTCCCGTTGCGTGCCCCCCGTCCCGTTGCGTGCCCCCCGTCCCGTTGCGAGCCCCCCGTCCCGTTGCGTGCCCCCCGTCCCGTTGCGTGCCCCCCGTCCCGTTGCGTGCCCCCCGTCCCGTTGCGTGCCCCCCGTCCCGTTGCGTGCCCCCCGTCCCGTTGCGTGCCCCCCGTCCCGGTGCGTGCCCCCCGTCCCGGTGCGTGCCCCCCGTCCCGTTGCGTGCCACCCGTCCCGTTGCGTGCCCCCCGTCCCGTTGCGTGCCCCCCGTCCCGTTGCGTGCCCCCCGTCCCGTTCCGTGCTCCCAGTCTTCCCCCGTCCCGTTCCGTCCGCCCCCGTCTGCACCGTCCCGTTCCGTGCACCCAGTTTTCCCCCGTCCCGTTCCGTGCCCCCCGTCCCGTTCCGTGCCCCCCGTCCCGTTCCGTGCCCCCCGTCCCGTTCCGTGCCCCCCGTCCCGTTCCGTGCGCCCCGTCCCGTTCCGTGCCCCCCGTCCCGTTCCGTGCCCCCCGTCCCGTGCCCCCCGTCCCGTCCCGTGCCCCCCGTCCCGTCCCGTGCCCCCCGTCCCGTTCCGTGCCCCCCGTTCCGTGCCCCCGTCCCGTGCCCCCCGTCCCGTCCCGTGCCCCCCGTCCCGTCCCGTGCCCCCCGTCCCGTCCCGTGCCCCCCGTCCCGTCCCGTGCCCCCCGTCCCGTTCCGTGCCCCCCGTCCCGTTCCGTGCCCCCAGTCCCGTTCCGTGCCCCCCGTCCCGTTCCGTGCCCCCCGTCCCGTCCCGTGCCCCCCGTCCCGTTCCGTGCCCCCCGTCCCGTTCCGTGCCCCCCGTCCCGTTCCGTGCCTCCCGTTCCGTGCCCCCCGTCCCGTTCCGTGCCCCCCGGTCCCGTTCCGTGCCCCCGGGTCCCGTTCCGTGCCCCCGGGTCCCGTTCCGTGCCCCCGGGTCCCGTTCCGTGCCCCCGGGTCCCGTTCCGTGCCCCCGGGTCCCGTTCCGTGCCCCCGGGTCCCGTTCCGTGCCCCCGGGTCCCGTTGCGTGCCCCCCGTCCCGTTGCGTGCCCCCCGTCCCGTTCCGTGCCCCCCCGTCCCGTTCCGTGCTCCCAGTCTTCCCCCGTCCCGTTCCGTCCGCCCCAGTCTGCTCCGTCCCGTTCCGTGCCCCCCGTCCCGTTCCGTGCCCCCCGTCCCGTTCCGTGCCCCCCGTCCCGTTCCGTGCCCCCCGTCCCGTTCCGTGCCCCCCGTCCCGTTCCGTGCCCCCCGTCCCGTTACGTGCCCCCCGTCCCGTTCCGTGCCCCCCGTCCCGTTCCGTGCCCCCCGTCCCGTTCCGTGCCCCCCGTCCCGTTCCGTGCCCCCCGTCCCGTTCCGTGCCCCCCGTCCCGTTCCGTGCCCCCCGTCCCGTTCCGTGCCCCCCGTCCCGTTCCGTGCCCCCCGTCCCGTTCCGTGCCCCCCGTCCCGTTGCGTGCCCCCGTCCCGTTGCGTGCCCCCCGTCCCGTTGCGTGCCCCCCGTCCCGTTGCGAGCCCCCCGTCCCGTTGCGTGCCCCCCGTCCCGTTGCGTGCCCCCCGTCCCGTTGCGTGCCCCCCGTCCCGTTGCGTGCCCCCCGTCCCGTTGCGTGCCCCCCGTCCCGTTGCGTGCCCCCCGTCCCGTTGCGTGCCCCCGTCCCGTTGCGTGCCCCCCGTCCCGTTGCGTGCCCCCCGTCCCGTTGCGTGCCCCCCGTCCCGTTGCGTGCCCCCCGTCCCGTTGCGTGCCCCCCGTCCCGTTGCGTGCCCCCCGTCCCGTTGCGTGCCCCCCGTCCCGTTGCGTGCCCCCCGTCCCGTTGCGTGCCCCCCGTCCCGTTGCGTGCCCCCCGTCCCGTTGCGTGCCCCCCGTCCCGTTGCGTGCCCCCCGTCCCGTTGCGTGCCCCCCGTCCCGTTGCGTGCCCCCCGTCCCGGTGCGTGCCCCCCGTCCCGGTGCGTGCCCCCCGTCCCGTTGCGTGCCACCCGTCCCGTTGCGTGCCCCCCGTCCCGTTGCGTGCCCCCCGTCCCGTTGCGTGCCCCCCGTCCCGTTCCGTGCTCCCAGTCTTCCCCCGTCCCGTTCCGTCCGCCCCCGTCTGCACCGTCCCGTTCCGTGCACCCAGTTTTCCCCCGTCCCGTTCCGTGCCCCCCGTCCCGTTCCGTGCCCCCCGTCCCGTTCCGTGCCCCCCGTCCCGTTCCGTGCCCCCCGTCCCGTTCCGTGCGCCCCGTCCCGTTCCGTGCCCCCCGTCCCGTTCCGTGCCCCCCGTCCCGTGCCCCCCGTCCCGTCCCGTGCCCCCCGTCCCGTCCCGTGCCCCCCGTCCCGTTCCGTGCCCCCCGTTCCGTGCCCCCGTCCCGTGCCCCCCGTCCCGTCCCGTGCCCCCCGTCCCGTCCCGTGCCCCCCGTCCCGTCCCGTGCCCCCCGTCCCGTCCCGTGCCCCCCGTCCCGTTCCGTGCCCCCCGTCCCGTTCCGTGCCCCCAGTCCCGTTCCGTGCCCCCCGTCCCGTTCCGTGCCCCCCGTCCCGTCCCGTGCCCCCCGTCCCGTTCCGTGCCCCCCGTCCCGTTCCGTGCCCCCCGTCCCGTTCCGTGCCTCCCGTTCCGTGCCCCCCGTCCCGTTCCGTGCCCCCCGGTCCCGTTCCGTGCCCCCGGGTCCCGTTCCGTGCCCCCGGGTCCCGTTCCGTGCCCCCGGGTCCCGTTCCGTGCCCCCGGGTCCCGTTCCGTGCCCCCGGGTCCCGTTCCGTGCCCCCGGGTCCCGTTCCGTGCCCCCGGGTCCCGTTCCGTGCCCCCGGGTCCCGTTCCGTGCCCCCGGGTCCCGTTGCGTGCCCCCCGTCCCGTTGCGTGCCCCCCGTCCCGTTCCGTGCCCCCCCGTCCCGTTCCGTGCTCCCAGTCTTCCCCCGTCCCGTTCCGTCCGCCCCAGTCTGCTCCGTCCCGTTCCGTCCGCCCCCGTCCCGTTCCGTGCCCTCCGTCCCGTTCCGTGCCCCCCCGTCTTCCCCGTCCCGCTCCGTGCACCCCGTCTGCCCCTGTCCCGCTCCGTGCACCCCGTCTGCCCCGTCCCGCTCCGTGCACCCCGTCTGCCCCTGTCCCGCTCCGTGCACCCCGTCTGCCCCGTCCCGCTCCGTGCACCCCGTCTGCCCCTGTCCCGCTCCGTGCACCCCGTCTGCCCCTGTCCCGCTCCGTACACCCTGTCTGCCCCTGTCCCGCTCCGTGCACCCCGTCTGCCCCTGTCCCGTTCCGTGCACCCTGTCTGCCCCTGTCCCGCTCCGTGCACCCCGTCTGCCCCTGTCCCGCTCCGTGCACCCCGTCTGCCCCTGTCCCGCTCCGTGCGCCCCCGTCTGCCCCGTCCCGTTCCGTGCACCCAGTCTTCCCCCGTCCCGTTCCGTGCACCCCGTCTGCTCCTGTCCCGCTCCGTCCGCCCCCGTCTGCCCCGTCCCGTTCCGTCCGCCCCAGTCTGTCCCGTCCCGTTCCGTCCGCCCCCGTCCCGTTCCGTGCCCTCCGTCCCGTTCTGTGCCCCCCGTCTTCCCCGTCCCGCTCCGTGCACCCCGTCTGCCCCTGTCCCGCTCCGTACACCCCGTCTGCCCCTGTCCCGCTCCGTGCACCCCGTCTGCCCCTGTCCCGCTCCGTGCACCCTGTCTGCCCCTGTCCCGCTCCGTGCACCCCGTCTGCCCCTGTCCCGCTCCGTGCACCCTGTCTGCCCCTGTCCCGCTCCGTGCACCCCATCTGCCCCGTCCCCGTAACGTGCCGCCGCCGCCGTCCTGTGCCCCCTGTCTGCCCCGTCCTGTTCCGTGTCCCCTTCTGTGCCCCCGCCTGCCCCATCTGCTTCCGTGTCCCACCCGCCCCTGTCCCCTTCCATCCCCCCTTCCGTGCCCCCCGTCCGCCACTGTCCCGTTCCGTGCCCCCTGTCCGTCCCCGTCCCGTTCTGTGCCCCCCCGTCCCGTTCCGTGCCGCCCGTTCTGCCCCTGTCCCGTTCTGTGCCCCCCCGTCTGCCGCCGTCCAGTTCCTTGCCGCCCCGTCTGCCCTCGTCCCGTTCCGTGTCCCCATGTCTGCCCTCGTCCCGTTCCGTGTCCCCATGTCTGCCCCGTCCTGTTCCGTGCACCCCCTTTTGCCCCGTCCCGCTCCATTCGCCCCTGTCCCATAACGTGCGCCCGCCTGCCGTCGTCCTGTTCCGTGCGCCCCCGTCTGCCCCGTGCTGTTCCGTGTGCCCCCCCTACACCTGTCCCCTTCCGTTTCACCGTACGTTCCTGTCCCCTTCCGTCCCCCCTTCCGTGCCCCCCGTCTGTCCCCATGCCGTTCCGTGCCCCCCCTCCGCCCCCGTCCTGTTCCGTGCCCCCCCCCCCCCCCGGTCTATCCCCATCACGTTCCGTGCCCCCCCCCCCGGTCTGTGCCCCCCCCCCGTCTGCCCACGTCCCGTTCTGTGCCCCCCCCCGTCCGCATCCGTCCTGTTCCGTGCGCCCCCGTCCCGTTCTGTGCCCCCCGTCTGCCCCCGTCCCGTTCTGTGCCCCCCGTCTGCCCCCGTCCCGTTCCGTGCGCCCCCGTCCCGTTCCATGCCCCTCATCTTGCCCTGTCCCGTTCCGTGCCCCCCCGTCTGCCCCCGTCCCTTTCCGTGCCCCCCGTCCCGTTCCGTGCACCCAGTCTGCCCCCGTCCCTTTCCGTGCCCCCCGTCCCGTTCCGTGGCCCCCGTCTGCCCCCGTCCCTTTCCGTGCCCCCCGTCCCGTTCCGTGGCCCCCGTCTGCCCCCGTCCCTTTCCGTGCCCCCCGTCCCGTTCCGTGCACCCAGTCTGCCCCCGTCCCTTTCCGTGCCCCCCGTCCCGTTCCGTGCACCCAGTCTGCCCCCCGTCCCTTTCCGTGCCCCCCGTCCCGTTCCGTGGCCCCCGTCTGCCCCTGTCCCGTTCCGTGCCCCCCGTCTGCCCCATCCCGTTCCGTGCACCCAGTCTGCCCCATCCCGTTCCGTCCGTCCCCGTCTGCCCCGTCCCATTCCGTGCACCCAGCCTGCCCCGTCCCGTTTCGTGCCCCCCGTCTTCCCCCGTCCCGTTCCGTGTCCCCCCCTGCACCTGTCCCCTTCTGTGCCCCCGTCTGCTTCCGTGTCCCGCCTGCCCGTCACCTTCCATTTCACCATACGTCCCTGTCCCGTTCCGTGCCCCCCGTCCGTCCCTGTCCTCTTCCGTCCGTCCCTGTCCTCTTCCGTCCGTCCCTGTCCTCTTCCGTCCGTCCCTGTCCTCTTCCGTCCCCCCGTCCGTCCCTGTCCTCTTCCGTCCGTCCCTGTCCTCTTCCGTCCGTCCCTGTCCTCTTCCGTCCGTCCCTGTCCTCTTCCGTCCGTCCCTGTCCTCTTCCGTCCCCCCGTCCGTCCCTGTCCTCTTCCGTCCCCCCGTCCGCCCCTGTCCCATTCCGTGCCCCCCGTCCGCTCCTGTCCCGTTCCGTGCCCCCCGTCCGCTCCTATCCCGTTCCGTGCCCCCCTCCGTCCCCGTCCAGTTCTGTGCCCCCGTCCGCCCCCGTACCCCACCCTCCCCCCCCCGTCTGCCTCCGTCCCGTTCCGTGACCCCCCTCCGTCCCGTTCCGTGCAGCGCCGTCATGTTCCGTTCCTCCCTCCCCGTCTGCCCCGTCCTGTTCTCTCCCCCCCCGTCTGCCCCCGTCCTGTTCCTTGCTGCCCCGTCTGTCCTTGTCCTGTTCCGTGCCCCCCTGTCTGCCCCCGTCCCGTTCCATGCCCCCCCCGTCCCGCTCCGTGCACCCCGTCTGCCCCGTCCCGTTCCGTGCCCCCCGTCTGTCGCGTCCTGTTCCGTGCCCCCCCGTCTGTCCCGTTCCGTGCGCCCCCGTCTGCCCCGTCCCCTTCCGTGCGCCCCCGTCTGCCCTGCCCCCGTCCCGTTCCGTGCCCCCCGTCTACCCCGTCCCGTTCTGTGCCCCCCTTGTCTGCCCCGTCCCATTCCGTGCCCCCCCCGTCTGCCCCATCCCGTTCCGTGTGCCCCGTCCCGTTCCGTGCGCCCCCATCTGCCCTGTCTCGTTCCGTGTCCCCCCCTGCACCTGTCCCCTTCCGTTTCACCGTACGTCCCTGTCCCCTTCCGTGCCCCCCATCTGTCCCCATGCCGTTCCGTGCCCCCTGTCCGCCTCCATCCCCTTCCGTGCCCCCCGTCTGCCCCCGTCCCGTTCCGTGCCGCCCCGTCTGCCCCCGTCCTGTTCCGTGCCCCCCCGTCCTGTTCTGTGCCCCCCTGTCTGCCGCCGTCCAGCTCCTTGCCGCCCCCCCCCGTCCGCCCCCATCCCGTTACCTGCCCCCCCCCCCGTCCGCCCCCATCCTGTTCCCTGCCCCCCTGTCCGCCTCCGTCCCGTTCTGTGCCCCCCGTCCCGCTCTGTGTCCCGTTCTGTGCCCCCCGTCCCGTTCTGTGCCCCCCGTCCCGTTCTGTGCCCCCCGTCCCGTTCTGTGCCCCCCGTCCCGTTCTGTGCCCCCCGTCCCGTTCTGTGCCCCCCGTCCCGTTCTGTGCCCCCCGTCCCGTTCTGTGCCCCCCGTCCCGTTCTGTGCCCCCCGTCCCGTTGTGTGACCCCCCGTCCCGTTCTGTGCCCCCCGTCCCGTTCTGTGCCCCCCGTCCCGTTCTGTGCCCCCCGTCCCGTTCTGTGCCCCCCGTCCCGTTCTGTGCCCCCGTCCCGTTCTGTGCCCCCGTCCCGTTCTGTGCCCCCGTCCCGTTCTGTGCCCCCCGTCCCGTTCTGTGCCCCCGTCCCGTTCTGTGCCCCCGTCCCGTTCTGTGCCCCCGTCCCGTTCTCTGCCCCCGTCCCGTTCTCTGCCCCCCCGTCCCGTTCTGTGCCCCCCCGTTCTGTGCCCCCCCGTCTGCCCCTGCCCCGTTCCGTGCCCCCCCCCGTCTCTCCCGTCCCGTTCCGTGCCCCTCCGTCTGCCCCGTCCCGTTCCGTGCCCCCCCCGCCCGTCCGCCCCCGTCCCGTTCTGTGCTGCCCTGTCAGCTGCCATTTCATTCCGTTCCTCCCCCCGTCCTGTTCCGTGCCCCCCCCCCCGGCTGCCCCCGTCCCGTTCCGTGCCCCCCCCCAGTCTGCCCCGTCCCGTTCTGTGACCCCCCGCCTGCCCCCGTCCAGCTCTTGCCGCGCCGTCTGCCCCCGTCCCGTTCCGTGCTCCCCGTCTGCCCCTGTCCCACACCGTCTGCCCCCGTCCCATTCCTTCCCCCCCATCTGTCCCCGTCCCGTTCCTTCCTCCCCGTCTGCCCCGTCCCGTTCCGTGCTCCCCGTCTGCCCCTGTCCCACACCGTCTGCCCCCGTCCCATTCCATCCCCCCTGTCTGTCTCTGCCCGTTCCTTCCCCCCGCCCCGTTCCGTCCCCTCCCACCCCCCGCCTCGCTCCGTCACCCCCCCGCCCCGCTCCGTCACCCCCCCCCCGCCCCGCTCCGTCACCCCCCCCGCCCCGCTCCGTCACCCCCCCCGCCCCGCTCCGTCACCCCCCCCCGCCCCGCTCCGTCACCCCCCCCGCCTCGCTCCGTCCCCTCCCCCCGCCCCGCTCCGTCCCCTCCCCCCGCCCCGCTCCGTCCCCTCCCCCCGCCCCGCTCCGTCCCCTCCCCCCGCCCCGCTCCGTCCCCTCCCCCCCCCGCCCCGCTCCGTCCCCTCCCCCCCCCGCCCCGCTCCGTCCCCTCCCCCCGCCCCGCTCCGTCCCCTCCCCCCGCCCCGCTCCGTCCCCTCCCCCCGCCCCGCTCCGTCCCCTCCCCCCGCCCCGCTCCGTCCCCTCCCCCCGCCCCGCTCCGTCCGCTCCCCCGCCCCGCTCCGTCCCCTCCCCCCGCCCCGCTCCGTCCCCTCCCCCCGCCCCGCTCCGTCCCCTCCCCCCGCCCCGCTCCGTCCCCTCCCCCCGCCCCGCTCCGTCCCCTCCCCCCGCCCCGCTCCGTCCCCTCCCCCCGCCCCGCTCCGTCCCCTCCCCCCGCCCCGCTCCGTCCCCTCCCCCCGCCCCGCTCCGTCCCCTCCCCCCGCCCCGCTCCGTCCCCTCCCCCCGCCCCGCTCCGTCCCCTCCCCCCGCCCCGCTCCGTCCCCTCCCCCCGCCCCGCTCCGTCCCCTCCCCCCGCCCCGCTCCGTCCCCTCCCCCCGCCCCGCTCCGTCCCCTCCCCCCGCCCCGCTCCGTCCCCTCCCCCCGCCCCGCTCCGTCCCCTCCCCCCGCCCCGCTCCGTCCGCTCCCCCGCCCCGCTCCGTCCCCTCCCCCCGCCCCGCTCCGTCCCCTCCCCCCGCCCCGCTCCGTCCCCTCCCCCCGCCCCGCTCCGTCCCCTCCCCCCGCCCCGCTCCGTCCCCGCCCCGCTCCGTCCCCGCCCCGCTCCGTCCCCGCCCCGCTCCGTCCCCGCCCCGCTCCGTCCCCGCCCCGCTCCGTCCCCGCCCCGCTCCGTCCCCGCCCCGCTCCGTCCCCGCCCCGCTCCGTCCCCGCCCCGCCCCGCTCCGTCCCCGCTCCGTCCCCGCCCCGCTCCGTCCCCGCCCCGCTCCGTCCCCGCCCCGCTCCGTCCCCGCTCCGTCCCCGCTCCGTCCCCGCCCCGCTCCGTCCCCGCCCCGCTCCGTCCCCGCCCCGCTCCGTCCCCGCCCCGCTCCGTCCCCGCCCCGCTCCGTCCCCGCCCCGCTCCGTCCCCGCTCCGTCCCCGCCCCGCTCCGTCCCCGCCCCGCTCCGTCCCCGCCCTGCCCCGCTCCGTCCCCGCCCCGCTCCGTCCCCGCCCCGCTCCGTCCCCGCCCCGCTCCGTCCCCGCCCCGCTCCGTCCCCGCCCCGCTCCGTCCCCGCCCCGCTCCGTCCCCGCGCCGCTCCGTCCCCGCCCCGCTCCGTCCCCGCCCCGCTCCGTCCCCGCCCCGCTCCGTCCCCGCCCCGCTCCGTCCCCGCCCCGCTCCGTCCCCGCCCCGCTCCGTCCCCCTCCCCCCACCCCGCTCCGTCCCCCTCCCCCACGCCCCGCTCCGTCCCCTCCCCCCGCTCCGTCCCCCCCGCTCCGTCCCCCCCGCTCCGTCCCCTCCCCCCCACCCCGCACTGTCCCCTCCCCCCCGCCCCGCTCCGTCCCCTCCCCCCGCCCCACTCCGTCCCCTCCCCTCCCCCCGCCCCGCTCCGTCCCCTCCCCTCCCCCCACCCCGCTCCGTCCCCTCCCCTCCCCCCGCCCCGCTCCGTCCCTTCCCCTCCCCCCGCCCCGCTCCGTCCCCTCCCCCCGACCCGCTCCGTCCCCTCCCCTCCCCCCGACCCGCTCCGTCCCCTCCCCTCCCCCCGACCCGCTCCGTCCCCTCCCCTCCCCCCGCCTCGCTCCGTCCCCTCCCCTCCCCCCGCCCCGCTCCGTCCCCTCCCCTCCCCCCGCCCCGCTCCGTCCCCTCCCCTCCCCCCGCCCCGCTCCGTCCCCTCCCCTCCCCCCGCCCCGCTCCGTCCCCTCCCCTCCCCCGCCCCGCTCCGTCCCCTCCCCTCCCCCCGCCCCGCTCCCTCCCCTCCCCTCCCCCCGCCCCGTCCCCTCCCCTCCCCCCGCCCCGCTCCGTCCACTCCCCTCCCCCCGCCCCGCTCCGTCCCCTCCCCCCCCCACCCCGCTCCGCTCCATCCCCTCCCCCCCGCTCCGCTCCGTCCCCTCCCCCCCGCCCCTCTCCGTCCCCTCCCACCCGCCCCTCTCCGTCCCCTCCCCCCCGCCCCGCTCCGTCCCCTCCCCCCGCCCCTCTCCGTCCCCTCCCCCCCACCCCGCCCCTCTCCGTCCCCTGCCCCCCGCCCCTCTCCGTCCCCTCCCCCCCTCCCCGCTCCGTCCCCTCCCCCCGCCCCTCTCCGTCCCCTCCCCCCCACCCCGCTCCGTCCCCTCCCCCCCCCCACCCCGCTCCGCTCCGTCCCGTCCCCTCCCCCCCGCCCCTCTCCGTCCCCTCCCCCCCCTCTCCGTCCCCTTCCCCCCCTCTCCGTCCCCTCCCCCCCCCTCTCCGTCCCCTCCCCCCCCCGCCTTTCTCCGTCCCCTCCCCCCCGCCCCGCTCCGTCCCCTCCCCCCAGCCCCGCTCCGTCCCCTCCCCCCAGCCCCGCTCCGTCCCCTCCCCCCCGCCCCGCTCCGTCCCCTCCCCCCCGCCCCGCTCCGTCCCCTCCCCCCGCCCCGCTCCGTCCCCTCCCCCCGCCCCGCTCCGTCCCCCCCCCCCCGCTCCGCTCCGTCCCCATCCCTCCCGCCCCGCTCCGTCCCCTCCCACCTGCCCCGCTCTGTCCCCTCCCCCCGCCCCGCTCCGTCCCCTCCCCCCCGCCCCGCTCCGTCCCCTCCCCCCGCCCCGCTCCGCCCCCTCCCCCCGCCCCGCTCCGTCCCCTCCCCCCCGCCCCGCTCCGTCCCCTCCCCCCCGCCCCGCTCCGTCCCCTCCCCCCGCCCCGCTCCGTCCCCTCCCCCCCGCCCCGCTCCGTCCCCTCCCCCCGCCCCGCTCCGTCCCCTCCCCCGCCCCGCTCCGTCCCCCTCCCCCGCCCGCTCCGTCCGCTCCCCCGCCCCGCTCCGTCCCCTCCCCCCGCCCCGCTCCGTCCCCTCCCCCCGCCCCGCTCCGTCCCCTCCCCCGCCCCGCTCCGTCCCCTCCCCCCGCCCCGCTCCGTCCCCTCCCCCCGCCCGCTCCGTCCCCTCCCCCCGCCCCGCTCCGTCCCCTCCCCCCGCCCCGCTCCGTCCCCTCCCCCCGCCCCGCTCCGTCCCCTCCCCCCGCCCCGCTCCGTCCCCTCCCCCCTCCCCGCTCCGTCCCCTCCCCCCGCCCCGCTCCGTCCCCTCCCCCCGCCCCGCTCCGTCCCCTCCCCCCGCCCCGCTCCGTCCCCTCCCCCCGCCCCGCTCCGTCCCCTCCCCCCGCCCCGCTCCGTCCCCTCCCCCCGCCCCGCTCCGTCCCCTCCCCCCGCCCCGCTCCGTCCCCTCCCCCCGCCCCGCTCCGTCCCCTCCCCCCGCTCCGTCCCCTCCCCCCGCCCCGCTCCGTCCGCTCCCCCCGCCCCGCTCCGTCCCCTCCCCCGCCCCGCTCCGTCCCCTCCCCCCGCCCCGCTCCGTCCCCTCCCCCCGCCCCGCTCCGTCCCCTCCCCCGCCCCGCTCCGTCCCCTCCCCCCGCCCGCTCCGTCCCCTCTCCCCGCCCCGCTCCGTCCCCTCCCCCGCTCCGTCCCTCCCCCCGCCCCGCTCCGTCCCTCCCCCCGCCCCGCTCCGTCCCCTCCCCCCGCCCCGCTCCGTCCCCTCCCCCCACCCCGCTCCGTCCCCTCCCCCGCCCCGCTCCGTCCCCTCCCCCCGCCCGCTCCGTCCCCTCCCCGCCCCGCTCCGTCCCCTCCCCCCGCCCGCTCCGTCCCCTCCCCCCGCCCCGCTCCGTCCCCTCCCCCCGCCCCGCTCCGTCCCCTCCCCCCGCCCCGCTCCGTCCCCTCCCCCGCCCCGCTCCGTCCCCTCCCCCCGCCCCTCCCCCCGCCCCGCTCCGTCCCCTCCACCCCGCCTCGTCCCCTCCCCTCCCCCCGCCCCGCTCCGTCCCCTCCCCTCCCCCCGCCCCGCTCCGTCCCCTCCCCTCCCCCCGCTCCGTCCCCTCCCCACACCCCGCTCCGTCCCCCCCGCTCTGTCCCCTCCCCCCCGCCCGGCTCCGTCCCCTCCCCTCCGCCCTGCCCCGCTCCGTCCCCTCCCCCCGCCCCGCTCCGTCCCCTCCCCCCGCCCCGCTCCGTCACCCCCCCGCCCCGCTCCGTCACCCCCCCGCCCCGCTCCGTCACCCCCCGCCCCGCTCCGGCACCCCCCGCCCTGCTCCGTCCCCCCCCGCCCCACTCGTCCCCACCCCCCCACCCCACTCCGTCCCCTCCCCCCCGCCCCGCTCCGTCCCCCCCCTGCCCCGCTCCGTCCCCCCCCTGCCCCGCTCCGTCCCCCCCCCGCCCCGCTCCGTCCCCCCCCCCGCCCCGCTCCGTCCCCACCCCCGCCCCGCTCCGTCCCCTCCCCCGCCCCACTCCGTCCACTCCCCCCGCCCCGCTCCATCCCCTCCCCCCGCCCCGCTCCGTCCCCTCCCCCCCGCCCTGCTCTGTCCCCGACCCGCTCCGTCCCCTCCCCCGCCCCACTCCGTCCCCTCCCCCCGCCCCGCTCCGTCCCCTCCTCCCCGCCCCGCTCCGTCCCCTCCTCCCCGCCCCGCTCCGTCCCCTCCTCCCCGCCCCGCTCCGTCCCCTCCTCCCCGCCCCGCTCCGTCCCCGCCCGCTCCGTCCCCGCCCCGCTCCGTCCCCGCCCCGCTCCGTCCCCGCCCGCTCCGTCCCCGCCCCGCTCCGTGCCCGCCCCGCTCCGTCCCCGCCCCGCTCCGTCCCCGCCCCGCTCCGTCCCCGCCCCGCTCCGTCCCCGCCCCGCTCAGTCCCCGCCCCGCTCAGTCCCCGCCCCGCTCCGTCCCCGCCCCGCTCCGTCCCCGCCCCGCTCCGTCCCCGCCCCGCTCCGTCCCCGCCCCGCTCCGTCCCCGCCCCGCTCCGTCCCCGCCCCGCTCCGTCCCCGCCCGCTCCGTCCCCGCCCCGCTCCGTCCCCGCCCCGCTCCGTCCCCGCCCCGCTCCGTCCCCGCCCCGCTCCGTCCCCCTCCCCCACACCCCGCTCCGTCCCTCCCCCCCGCCCCGCTCCGTCCCCTCCCCCCCCCCCCCCCCCCCGCACTGTCCCCTCCCCTCCGCCCCGCTCCGTCCCCTCCCCCCCGCCCCGCTCCGTCCCCTCCCCTCCCCCCGCCCCGCTCCGTCCCCTCCCCTCCCCCCGCCCCGCTCCGTCCCCTCCCCTCCCCCCGCCCCGCTCCGTCCCCTCCCCTCCCCCCGCCCCGCTCCGCTCCGTCCCCTCCCCCCGCCCTGCTCCGTCCCCTCCCCTCCCCCCGCCCGCTCCGTCCCTTCCCCTCCCCCCGCCCCGCTCCATCCCCTCCCCCGCCCCGCTCCGTCCCCGCCCCGCTCCGTCCCCGCCCCGCTCCGTCCCCGCCCCGCTCCGTCCCCGCCCCGCTCCGTCCCCGCCCCGCTCCGTCCCCGCCCCGCTCCGTCCCCGCCCCGCTCCGTCCCCGCCCCGCTCCGTCCCCGCCCCGCTCCGTCCCCATCCCCCCGCCCCGCTCCGTCCCCCTCCCCCACACCCCGCTCCATCCCTCCCCCGCTCCGTCCCCTCCCCCCCGCCCCGCTCCGTCCCCTCCCCCCCCCCCCGCACTGTCCCCCTCCCCCCGCCCCGCTCCCTCCCCTCCCCCCGCCCCGCTCCGTCCCCTCCCCTCCCCCCGCCCCGCTCCGTCCCCTCCCCTCCCCCCGCCCCGCTCCGTCCCTCCCCTCCCCCTGCCCCGCTCCGTCCCCTCCCCACGACCCGCTCCGTCCCCTCCCCTCCCCCCGACCCGCTCCGTCCCCTCCCCTCCCCCCGACCCGCTCCGTCCCCTCCCCTCCCCCCCCGCCCCGCTCCGTCCCCCCCCTGCCCCGCTCCGTCCCCCCCCTGCCCCGCTCCGTCCCCCCCGCCCCGCTCCGTCCCCACCCCCGCCCCGCTCCGTCCCCTCCCCCGCCCCACTCCGTCCACTCCCCCCCGCCCCGCTCCATCCCCTCCCCCCGCCCCGCTCCGTCCGCCCCGCTCCGTCCACTCCCCCCCGCCCCGCTCCGTCCCCTCCCCCCCGCCTGCTCTGTCCCCGACCCGCTCCGTCCCCTCCCCCGCCCACTCCGTCCCTCCCCCCGCCCCACCTCCGTCCCCTCCCCCCGCCCCGCTCCGTCCCCTCCTCCCCGCCCCGCTCCGTCCCCTCCTCTCCGTCCCCGCCCCGCTCCGTCCCCGCCCCGCTCCGTCCCCGCCCCGCTCCGTCCCCGCCCCGCTCCGTCCCCGCCCCGCTCCGTCCCCGCCCCGCTCCGTCCCCGCCCCGCTCCGTCCCCGCCCCGCTCCGTCCCCGCCCCGCTCCGTCCCCGCCCCGCTCCGTCCCCGCCCCGCTCCGTCCCGCCCCGCTCCGTCCCCGCCCCGCTCCGTCCCCGCCCCGCTCCGTCCCCGCCCCGCTCCGTCCCCGCCCCGCTCCGTCCCGCCCCGCCCCGCTCCCGCCCCGTCCCCGCTCCGTCCCCGCCCCGCTCCGTCCCCGCCCCGCTCCGTCCCCGCCCCGCTCCGTCCCCGCCCCGCCCCGCTCCGTCCCCGCCCCGCTCCGTCCCCGCCCCGCTCCGTCCCCGCCCCGCTCCGTCCCCGCGTCCCCCGCTCCGTCCCCGCTCCGTCCCCGCCCCGCTCCGTCCCCGCCCCGCTCCGTCCCCGCCCCGCTCCGTCCCCGCCCCGCTCCGTCCCCGCCCCGCTCCGTCCCCGCCCCGCTCCGTCCCCGCCCCGCTCCGTCCCCGCCCCGCTCCGTCCCCGCCCCGCTCCGTCCCCGCCCCGCTCCGTCCCCGCTCCGTCCCCGCCCCGCTCCGTCCCCGCCCCGCTCCGTCCCCATCCCGCTCCGTCCCCGCCCCGCTCCGTCCCCGCCCCGCTCCGTCCCCGCCCCGCTCCGTCCCCGCCCCGCTCCGTCCCCGCCCCGCTCCGTCCCCGCCCCGCTCCGTCCCCGCCCCGCTCCGTCCCCGCCCCGCTCCGTCCCCGCCCCGCTCCGTCCCCGCCCCGCTCCGTCCCCGCCCCGCTCCGTCCCCCTCCCCCCACCCCGCTTCGTCCCCCTCCCCCACGCCCCGCTCCGTCCCCTCCCCCCGCTCCGTCCCCCCCGCTCCGTCCCCCCCGCTCCGTCCCCTCCCCCCCACCCCGCACTGTCCCCTCCCCCCCGCCCCGCTCCGTCCCCTCCCCCCGCCCCACTCCGTCCCCTCCCCTCCCCCCGCCCCGCTCCGTCCCCTCCCCTCCCCCCACCCCGCTCCGTCCCCTCCCCTCCCCCCGCCCCGCTCCGTCCCTTCCCCTCCCCCCGCCCCGCTCCGTCCCCTCCCCCCGACCCGCTCCGTCCCCTCCCCTCCCCCCGACCCGCTCCATCCCCTCCCCTCCCCCCGACCCGCTCCGTCCCCTCCCCTCCCCCCGCCTCGCTCCGTCCCCTCCCCTCCCCCGCCCCGCTCCGTCCCCTCCCCTCCCCCCGCCCCGCTCCGTCCCCTCCCCTCCCCCCGCCCCGCTCCGTCCCCTCCCCTCCCCCCGCCCCGCTCCGTCCCCTCCCCTCCCCCGCCCCGCTCCGTCCCCTCCCCTCCCCCGCCCGCTCCCTCCCCTCCCCTCCCCCCGCCCCGTCCCCTCCCCTCCCCCCGCCCCGCTCCGTCCACTCCCCTCCCCCGCCCCGCTCCGTCCCCTCCCCCCCCACCCCGCTCCGCTCCATCCCCTCCCCCCCGCTCCGCTCCGTCCCCTCCCCCCCGCCCCTCTCCGTCCCCTCCCACCCGCCCCTCTCCGTCCCCTCCCCCCCGCCCCGCTCCGTCCCCTCCCCCCGCCCCTCTCCGTCCCCTCCCCCCCACCCCGCCCCTCTCCGTCCCCTCCCCCCTGCCCCCGCCCCTCTCCGTCCCCTCCCCCCCTCCCCGCTCCGTCCCCTCCCCCCGCCCCTCTCCGTCCCCTCCCCCCCACCCCGCTCCGTCCCCTCCCCCCCCCCACCCCCGCTCCGCTCCGTCCCGTCCCCCCCCCGCCCCTCTCCGTCCCCTCCCCCCCCTCTCCGTCCCCTCCCCCCCCTCTCCGTCCCCTCCCCCCCCCCGCCTTTCTCCGTCCCCCCCCGCCTTTCTCCGTCCCCTCCCCCCCGCCCCGCTCCGTCCCCTCCCCCCAGCCCCGCTCCGTCCCCTCCCCCCAGCCCCGCTCCGTCCCCTCCCCCCGCCCCGCTCCGTCCCCTCCCCCCGCCCCGCTCCGTCCCCTCCCCCCCGCCCCGCTCCGTCCCCTCCCCCCGCCCCGCTCCGTCCCCCCCCCCCCCGCTCCGCTCCGTCCCCATCCCTCCCGCCCCGCTCCGTCCCCTCCCACCTGCCCCGCTCTGTCCCCTCCCCCCGCCCCGCTCCGTCCCCTCCCCCCCGCCCCGCTCCGTCCCCTCCCCCCCGCCCCGCTCCGTCCCCTCCCCCCGCCCCGCTCCGTCCCCTCCCCCCCGCCCCGCTCCGTCCCCTCCCCCCCGCCCCGCTCCGTCCCCTCCCCCCCGCCCCGCTCCGTCCCCTCCCCCCCGCCCCGCTCCGTCCCCTCCCCCCCGCCCCGCTCCGTCCCCTCCCCCCGCCCCGCTCCGTCCCCTCCCCCCCGCCCCGCTCCGTCCCCTCCCCCCGCCCCGCTCCGTCCCCTCCCCCCCGCCCCGCTCCGTCCCCTCCCCCCCGCCCCGCTCCGTCCCCTCCCCCCGCCCCGCTCCGTCCCCTCCCCCCCGCCCCTCTCCGTCCCCTCCCCCCGCCCCGCTCCGTCCCCTCCCCCCCGCCCCGCTCCGTCCCCTCCCCCCCGCCCCGCTCCGTCCCCTCCCCCCGCCCCGCTCCGTCCCCTCCCCCCCGCCCCGCTCCGTCCCCTCCCCCCCGCCCCGCTCCGTCCCCTCCCCCCCGCCCCGCTCCGTCCCCTCCCCCCCGCCCCGCTCCGTCCCTCCCCCCGCCCCGTCCCCTCCCCCCCGCCCCGCTCCGTCCACTCCCCCGCTCCGTCCACTCCCCCCCCCCACCCCGCTCCGTCCCCTCCCCTGCTCCGACCCCTACCCCCGTCCCCTCCCCCCGCCCCCTACGTCCCCTCCCCCCGCCCCCCTCCGTCCCCTCCCCCCCGCCCCCCTCCGTCCCCTCCCCCCCTCCGTCCCCTCCCCCCCTCCGTCCCCTCCCCCCCGCCCCCCTCCGTTCCCTCCCCCCCGCCCCCCTCCGTTCCCTCCCCCCGCCCCCCTCCGTCCCCTCCCCCCCGCCCCCCTCCGTCCCCTCTCCCCCGCCCCGCTCCGTCCCCTCTCCCCGCCCCGCTCCGTCCCCTCTCCCCCGACCCGCTCCGTCCCCTCTCCCCCGCCCCGCTCCGTCCCCTCTCCCCCGCCCCGCTCCGTCCCCTCTCCCCCGCCCCGCTCCGTCCCCTCTCCCCCGCCCCGCTCCGTCCCCTCTCCCCCGCCCCGCTCCGTCCCCTCTCCCCCGCCCCGCTCCGTCCCCTCTCCCCCGCCCCGCTCCGTCCCCTCTCCCCCGCCCCGCTCCGTCCCCTCTCCCCCGCCCCGCTCCGTCCCCTCTCCCCCGCTCCGTCCCCTCTCCCCCGCCCCGCTCCGTCCCCGCCCCGCTCCTCCCCTCCCACCCGCCCCGCTCCGTCCCCTCCCCCCCGCCCCGCTCCGTCCCCTCCCCCCCCCCCCCCCCCCCCCCCCCCCCGCCCCGCTCCGTCCCCTCCCCCCACCCCGCTCCGAACCCTCCCATGCGTGTGAACATCCTCAGCTGGGACTTTGATGATGTGCTGTAGCTATCTCTGGGCCCCAGACGGAGAGTGTGTGAATCAGCTGCTATTGCAGCATGGTTTAATACAGAAAGTTGGTCTGAATGCATGGCTGTGTGAGTGCGGGGTCGCTGGGACTTGTTTGTAGCTTTCTGTGGGGCTGGTCAGGCCTAATGCTGTTAGGGATTGGACATGGTGCTGTGTGGCAGTGCTGGCCAGGTATACTCTTTTTATGTCGCGATGTGAGACAGGGTGGCGGTATCTTAATGCTCTTTGCTGTCATGGTTGTGACATTGTCATGAATATATTACAACAGAAAGCCACCAGAATATGGCAGAAAAGCTGTCTCCAGCCTTGCGGCCCTCTTGAACATGGAGTCAATAACTGTTCTGTTCAGCTCGATAGGGAATGCTAAACAAACACAGCTGTACTATTGCCCACCAAACACTGAAACAGGTGGTGGCACAGTGGTTAGCACTGCTGCCTTAGCGCCAGGGACCCGAGTTCGATTCCAGCCTCGGGTCACTGTCTGTGTGGAATCTGCACGTTCTCCCCGTGTCTGCGTGGGTTTTCTCTCACACTCCAAAAGATGTGCGGGTTAGGTGGATTGGCCTTGCTAAATTGCCTCTTAGTGTCAGGGGGATTAGCAGGGTAAATACATGGGATTAGGGAGGTAGGGTCTGGGTGGGATCGGTGTAGACTCGATGGCCTCCTTATACACTGTAGGGATTCTATGGTATATGAAACGATCTTTACATCTGCAAATGTGGTTTGCCCCGATGCCCTGGCTGGTGTGTGGGTGGACTGGGGACAGCTTTGGCGGTGGTGAGAGCTGGGACTAGAGGAACTGTGCAAGATGTGCCTGTTGCCCACTGTTTGGGTGTTGTGTTTTAAAGGGGAGGTTCATTCCCTCTGAGATCTAACACTTATCCACTGAAAGAGACTTCCTCGCTTTAAAACCTGTTATAAAGTGTGTGAGAAACAGCACAATCGGCTCTTCAACAACTTTGTGGTTAAATCAGAATAACTACCTGAGACTCTGTAAAAGTAGCAACACTTCATTTATCTAACCAGCAGTGAAGTTTAAAGTAAGGTTCATTAGTCACAAGAAGGCTCACATTAACTCTGCAATGAAGTTACTGTGAAAATCCCCTAATGACCACATTCCGGCGCCTGTTCAGGTACACCGAGGGAGAATTTAGCACGGTCAATGCACCTAACCTACACGTCTTTCGGACTGTGGGAGGAAACCGGAGCACCCGGAGGAAACCCACGCAGACACGGGGAGAACGTGTAGACTCCGCACAGATAGTGACCCGAGGCCGGAATCGAACCCGGGTCCCTGGCGCTGTGAGGCAGCCGTGCTAACCACCGTGCCACCCTTTACTTTTCTGTCTTTCTTCTGTTTGGAATTTCTGGTTTTCTTGGTACCTTTTCTATTCAGACGAGGCTTTGAGCTAAAAGCTATTCGCTGTGGCAGAGAGAGCAGTTGCTGTATCTTATCCCCTGTTGACACACCAACATCCTCTCAATAGGATTGGTTCTCAGGTTACCAAAACATCAAATTTAAATCTAATAGGCTGCTGTTATTCAGGTGCCTAATTTAAATTGAGGGCAGGCAGTGGCGTCAAGGCAGTTACTGCCTGGCCTCTCAATACAATGTTTCAGTCTGTGTACTGCATATGCACCAACAGAAAATATTATAAACACCACCTTCACAACAGCTGAAGTATCGGGGCAGGACTGGCAACTTCAGTTTAAATTGCTGCGTCTCGCTTACCTCTCGAAGCAGTGGATCCTTGGGTGTTAAAAGCACGCCAATTTTTAAAATGTATTTATTAGTCCCAAGGCTTACGTTAACACTGCAATGAAGTTACTGTGAACTACCCTTCGTCGCCGCACTCTGTCGCCTTTTTGGGTCAATGCACCCAACAGCACGTCTTTCGGACTGTGGGGGGAAAAAAACCGGAGCACCCGGAGGAAACCCAAGCAGACACGGGGAGAACGTGCAAACTCCACACACACACAGTGACCCGAGGCTGGAATCGAACCTTGGTCTCTGGAGCTGTGAGGCAGCAGTGCTAACCACTGTGCCCACCATGCTGCCCCCAGCTACTGGGAGGATGTTTCCCATTGTGGGCAGGGCTCAAACTCGGGGACACAGTTTGTGAATTAGATGGAGATGAGGGGAATTTTGTTAACCTGAGTAACCCTCTTCCCCAAAGAGCAGTGGAGGCTGGGTCATTGGATCTGTTTAAAGTGTAGTTGGACAGATTTTGGGTAATCCAGGGTTATGGGAGTCAGACAGGAAGGTGCAGTGGAGACCACAACCAGATCAACCATGATTTAATTCAATGGTGGAGCAGGCTCGAAGGGCCGAATGGCCTACTGTTGCTCCGAGGGCCATATTCCAGTGAAAGAAGCTGACAGCGTCTTGTCCACAGGTCATCTTTAACCCAGTCCAATCAGTACTAGCTCCTGGCTATGCTTTCCTCCAACTTTCTTGTGCTTTTTCCCAAACAATCACTGACCTGGTTCCGGTGGTCATTTGTTGTGGAGTTTGCAAACAGTTAGATATGATTGGAGGCTAGATTTCTGCTGATGTCTGACTAGCTTGCTTTTTATAAAAAAAAGAGATTCTGGGTGTGGGTGTCGTTGTTGAGGCTGTGAAGATCTAGAGATTGTAAATCATTCGTCCCCTAGAGACACCTTTGCCAAAATCATGGCTGACCTGATTTTGTCCGCAACTCTAATGTCCTCTCTGCCCTGTCAACTCCCATGTCAATCAAAAACCTATCTCCGCCTTGAATATAAAAAGAGTTAATTTATTAGTGTCACAAGTAGCCTTACATTAACACTGCAATGAAGTTATTGTTGCCACACTCCGGCGCCAGTTCGGGTACACTGAGGGAGAATTTAGCACGGCCAATGCACCCTAACCAGCACGTCTTTCGGAGTGTGGGAGGGAACCGGAGCACCCGGAGGAAACCCACGCAGACACGGGGAGAATGTGCAGACTCCGCACAGACAGTGACCCAAGCCGGGAATCGAACCCGGATCCCTGAGGCAGCAGTGCTAACCACTGTATTCAGTGACCCAACTACACTCCGAGGGGGAAACTTGCAAAGATTAATGTGGCCTCTCTGATGAAATTCCTCCTCATCTCTCTTTTAAATGGGAGGTCCTTTGTTTTTAAATTGTGTCCCCATAGTTCCAAATTCCCCCCCACCACCACCCACACCAGTGGAAAACAATCCTCTCAGCACCTACCCTGTCAAACCTCCTCAGAATCTTACATGCTTCACGAGATAATCACTCATTCTTCGCAATACCAATGAGTAAAGGCTCAACCTTTCCTCATAAGATAACCCCTTCATCCCAGGAATCTGCCGAGTGAATCTTAGCACTACTTCCAAAGCAAGAATATCCTTCCTTCAGTGAAGAATCAAAACTGTACACGGTCCTCTTGGTGTGGTCTCACCAGTGCCCTATATAATTGGAGTAATTAGTGCCCAAGAGATTGGAGTAAGACTTCCCTACTTTTGTACTCCATCCTCTTTGTAATAAAGGCCAGCATTCCATTTGCCTTCCGAATTACTTGCTGTACCTGCACGCTGACCTATAGTGATCCCTCTGTACCAGAGCACCCAGATCCCTCTGTACCAGAGCACCCAGATCCCTCTGTACCAGAGCACCCAGATCCCTCTGTACCAGAGCACCCAGATCCCTCTGTACCACAGCACCCAGATCCCTCTGTACCACAGCACCCAGATCCCTCTGTACCAGAGCACCCAGATCCCTCTGTACCACAGCATTCTGCACTCTCTTTCCAGGATTGGAAAGATGCTTTTCTATTCTTCCTGCCAAAATGGACATCCTCACATTCTCTCCCATTTTACTCCATCTGCCAAATCATGCCCACTCGCTTAACCAGTATCCCTTTGCAGACTCTCTGTATCACAACTTGCTTCCCTACCTATCTCGGTATCATCAGCAGATTTGGCTGCAATGCCGCCTGTCCCTTCACCTGGCCATTGATGTAGATTGTAAATAGTTGAGGCTCCTTCACTGATTCATGGAATCCCTACAGCGCAGGAGAAGGCCATTCGGCCCATTGAGTCTGCACCGACTCTCAGATAAACCCTTATCCCCATAACCCATGCATTCACCCCGCTAATCCTCCAAACCTAGACATTTTGGGATGCTAAGGAGCAATTTAGCACGGCCAATCCCCCTAATATACACATCTTTGGACACTAAGGGGCAATTTAGCATGGCCAATCCCCCTTAACTTCACATCTTTGGACAGTGGGAGGAAACCCATGCAGACACAGAGAGAATGTGTAGACTCCGCAGAGACAGTCACTCTAGTCTGGAATCGAACCCTGGTCCCTGGCGCTGTGAATCATCACTGCTAGCCACTGTATCACCGTGCCGCCCTGAGACACTCAACTAGTTAGTTTACCAACCTGAATAGGATCCATTTATCCTGACCCTGTTGGTTAGCCCGTCCTCTGTAAATGCTAATATATCACCCACCACCCTGAGCTCTTACCTCCTGTAGTAACCTTTCCTGTGGCACCTTATTGAACAGCTTTGTAAATCTAAATACGCCACATCTGCTGGTTCCCCTTAACCACCCTGCTTGTTATATTCTCAAAGAACTCTCCTAAATTTGTCGTCCCGAGTTGCCTTTGAGAAGAGGGTGGGAGACCCCTGCAGTCCAGAAGCACCTTCTGCTCCTGTGACCTCCACCTTGATGTGGAGATGCCGGCTTTGGACTGGGGTAAACACAGTAAGAAGTTTAACAACACCAGGTTAAAGTCCAACAGGTTTATTTGGTAGCAAAAGCCACAAGCTTTCGGAGCCTTAAGCCCCTTCTTCAGGTGAATTCCCGCTCACCTGAAGAAGGAGCTTAAGGCTCCGAAAGCTTGTAGCTTTTACTACCAAATAAACCTGTTGGACTTTAACCTGGTGTTGTTAAACTTCTTACCTCCACCTTGGCATCCGTGTTGCTGCAGTGCAGTATTGTCCAGAGTAGTGTCCAGCTGCGCTCACGCACACTAATATTCCAGCCCACTTTCCTGGCTGTTCTCCAGATCCTGCTGCCCCGGGCATGGACTGTTTCATTCTGAGAAATGGAGCTGTGAGCTGCAGTCATCTCCAAGCAGCCCCACTTCAGATCTCCTAATGAGAGAATGAAGAACTGGGGTGAATTAAGCCCAGGATTGAGGAACTCCTGCAACAATGTCCTGGGGCTGAGATGATTTTAGTCTAACACCCACGTTCATCTTCCTTTGCCGAGATCCGAGCCAGTGGACGGGTTTCCCCTGATTCCCACTGACTTCAGTTTTCAAGGGCTCTTTGTTGAGGGGCAGTGTTCTTCCATCGTGCTTGCTTCTTCCAGGCCTTGGCCAGCCGTGTCAGTGTTTGAACTGCCAAGCCACACGATGGGCTATGAAGTCCTCCACCCGGTCCTCACTATCCTCAGTGCTTCTCCAACTGGTGTTCAAGGTGTCTGACTGATGTATGCGTAGAGGGAGGGCAGGAGCTGGGAATGCGGAGGCGTGGAAAAGTGTGAGGTTATTCATTTTGGCAGCAAAAAATAGAACCGAAATGGAAAGCAGATTCAAAATGCATCCGGGCAGACGGATATGGGTGTCATGAATCGCAGAAAGTGCAGCAGGTAATAAAAAAGGCAAGTGGGATGTTGGCATTTATTGCAAAAAGGACTGGAGTATAAAAGTAGAGAAGTGTTGTTGCGATTGTACAGGGTGTTGGTGAGACCACATCTGGAGGATTGTGTCCAGTCTTGGTCTCCTTATTTGAGGAAGGATGTGGGGGCATTGGAGGCAATTCAGAGGAGGTTCCCCAGATTGATTCCGGGGATGAAAGGGTTGTTGTATGAGGAGAGATTGAACAGTTTGGGCTTGTACTCGCTGGGGTTTAGAAGGTTGAGAGGGGATCTGATCGAGGAATATAAAATTCTAAAAGTGCGAGGTAGGTCCATTCAAAAGTCTCACAGCAGCAGGGAAGAAGCTGTTCTTGAGTCAGTTGGTACGTGACCTCAGACTTTTGTATCTTTTTCCCGATGGAAGAAAGTGGACGCGAGTATGTCTGGGGTGCGTGGGGTCCTTAATTATGCTGGCTGCTTTTACACAGACAAAGCATACTGTTTGTAGAGAAGGAAAGGACAGGGTACAGAATGTAGTGTTACAGTCATAGCTAGGGTGTAGAGAAAAGATCAACTTAATGCAAGGTAAGTCCATTCAAAAGTCTGACAGCAGCAGGGAAGAAGCTGTTCTTGAGTCGATTGGTACGTGACCTCAGACTTTTGTAACTTTTTCCCGACGGAAAACTGTCACTCCACCCTAGCATCCGAAGTGGTTATGAGTCAAGTTTTGTTGGGTTCTGCTCTGATGGAGAGCCTACGGACGTTTTGCCCCATCAAGGCTGCTGTAGAAGTTGTGGCCGTCGCAAGGTCTTTACATGGGCCGCTGTGGTGACATTGCCAAACTCTCCGTAATCCAGGAAGTGTTTGCTGTTCATACAGCCCCTTATCATGAACAGTTATCGACTTTCCAGTTGCAGACAAGTATTGTCCTCAAATATCTGCCTAGCTAGCTCGTGAGGGGTGAGCGCATCACCTCCAGCTGGAACAATTAGACTGAGGGTAGTTGAGTCGAACTAGCAGTGAAAATACTTTTCTTTCTCAAAAACCAACAGAAGCACCTTAGCTGGAGGTTCCCATAATTCAGACATGGCCTACGTTTTTGAAATAGGGACACGCTCAACTTTACTTTTTAAAATCAATCCATGGGATGTGGGTGTCACTGACAAAGCCAGCATTTGTTGTTTATTCCTAATGAACTGAGTGTCTCGTTAGACCACTTCAGGGGACAGTTGAGAGTCAAGCACATTGCTGGGGCTCTGGAGTCACATGTAGGCCAGACTGGGTAAGGGCGGCAGATTTCCTTCCCCAGAGGGGCATTGGTGAACCAGACGGGGTTCCCAGCCGCCATTACTGAGACTAGCTTTAAATTCCAGATTTATTTGAATGAGTTGAATTGAAAATCCCACCTTTTGTGGTGGGTTTTGTACCCATGTCGCCAGAACACTGGCGTGGGCCTCTGGTTCAATGTCATTACCACATGCCACTCTTTCCCCAGAGCAGGTGTTGACTAAAATAATGACAGAAAATAAGGAGATTGGCAACATTTTGGAAAAGGCTGTGGGATGTGTGCAGTGAATGCAATGCTGATGTTGGGTTGTTGCTTTCTTTTATGCCTTTGCTCCAATATAAATGCTGCCCTCCAACTGTCTATTCTCTGTGAGCTTGAGGTCACCCACTGCCTGTGTTTTCATTCACACCAGACCCTGTGCTCGCTTATCCTGCATCACTTCCTGGTGGGTGCGACCATTTCTTGATTCTAATCTCATCCTTGCTTTCAAATTCCTCTGCCTGTTCCCCTCCCTGTCACTCTAGTCTTCTCCAACCCACAACTTGGATGTGTCTGCACTCCCTCCAATTCTGACAGAGTTTGGCATCCCTGATCCAATATCACTCCTCCACTGTGGTTGTAGCTGCTCTGGCCTGAAGCTCGAGAATACCCTGCCCACACCTCTCTCTGATCTGAATTGATTTACTGTTGCCCAATACAGTGAAAAGTATTGTTTCTTGCGTGCTACATGGACAAAGCATACCATTCATAGAATACAAAGGGGGAGAAGGAAAGGAGAGAGTGCAGAATGTAGTGTTACAGTTATAGCTAGGGTGCAGAGAAAGATCAACTTGATACGAAGTAGACCCACTGAAAAGTCTGACAGCAGCAGGGAAGAAGCTGTTCTTGAGTCGGTTGGTACGTGACCTCTGACTTTTGTATCTTTTTCTCGATGGAAGAAGGTGGAAGAGAGAATGTCCGGGGTGTGTGGGGTCCTAGATTATGCTGGCTGCTTTTCCAAGGCAGTGTAGACCGAGTCAATGGATGGGAGGCTGGTTTGCGAGATGGACTGGGCGAAGTTCACAATCTCTTGTAGTTTGTTGCGGTCTTGGTCAGAGCAGGGGCCATACCAAGCTGTGATACATCCGGAAAGAATGCTTTCTATGGTGCATCTGTAAATATTGGTGCGTGTCTTAGCGGACATGCCGACTTTCCTTAGCCTCTTGAGAAAGTTGAGGCATTGGTGGGCTTTCTTAGCTGTAGCGTCGGCATGGAGCACAGTGGTTAGCACTGCTGCTTCACAGCTCCAGGGACCTGGGTTCGATTCCCGGCTTGGGTCACTGTCTGTGTGGAGTTTGCACATTCTCCTCGTGTCTGCGTGGGTTTCCTCCGGGTCCTCCGGTTTCCTCCCACAGTCCAAAGATGTGCGGGATAGGTTGATTGGCCATGCTAAAAAATTGCCCCTTAGTGTCCTGAGATGCGTAGATTAGAGGGACTAGCGGGTAAAATATGTAGGGATATGGGGGTAGGGCCTGGGTGGGATTGTGGTCGGTGCAGACTCGATGGGCCGAATGGCCTCTTTCTGTACTGTAGGGTTTCTATGATTTCTATGATGGAGGGGCCAGGACAGGTTGTAGGTGATCTGGACAACTAAAAACTTGAAACTCTTGAATATTTCCACTTCTTCACTGTCTTGTGACTTGTGAAACTGCGCGATAGGGAGTTGTGACAATATGTTGAGAATGTTTGGGTATTTAAATCGAGATACAGTCCCTGACAGTTTGCTGCAGCGATCACTCCATGTCCCTACCTCATGAAACTTTCCATCTTTGAGAAGGGCATAACTTTCAGGTGATCTAATTGAGTTTTCAGGATTATGAAGAATTGATGCAGTTTAATTATTCGTTGATGTAAGCTAGCTAGGGTGGAGAGAGGAGGAATTTTAAAAAAATTCCAAGTGAGAAGGGAAATAAGGTTAATTTCTTCGGCAAAAGCTTATGGAAAATAGAATCTCTACAGTGTAGAAAGAGGCCATTTGGCCCATCGAGTCTGCACCGACCACAATCCCACTCAGCCCCTATCTCCATAATCCCACTTATTTACCCCACTAATCCCCTGATACTAAGGGACAATTTAGCGCGGCCAATGCACCCTAACCAGCACTTCTTTCAGACTGTGGGAGGAAACCGGAGCACCCGGAGGAAACCCACGCAGACACGGGGAGAACGTGCAGACTCCACACACAGTCAGTCACCTGAGGCCGGAATTGAACCAGGGTCTCTGGCGCTGTGAGACAGCAGTGCTAACCACTGTGCCATCGTCCCGCCCTCTGTTACCAGAGATACAACTATTACTTGAAATGAAGGATATGATCTCTAAAAGGGAAGGGAATGATCTCTAAAAACAACTATTGTACTTAAACCTGTTTTAGAAAGTCTTGTGTTATTGCATGATAATTTGTGGGTGGGAATTATGGTATTATTGAATATTGGGGAAATGGTGGCAAGACAGTGCCCCTTTAAGGGGCTGTCCCTTTAATGTGTCCCTCAGTTTATTTGATTTAATTTACTTAGTTACTAGATCTACCTCAAAATAGGGTATTGTCACATTGCAGACAACCTGGGGGTCCAGGCTAATTCTCTGGGGTCACAAGTTCAAATCCTATCATAGCAGCTGATGGAATTTGAATTCAATTCATAAAAAATTTGGAAGTGAAAGCTCGTCCAAGTAATGGTGGCCATGAATCTATCATTGATTGTCGTAAAGGGCGGCACTGTCTGTGCGGGGTCTGCACGTTCTCCCCGTGTCTGCGTGGGCTTCCTCCGGGTGCTCCAGTTTCCCCTCTCAGTCCGAAAGACGTGCTGGTTTGGGTGCATTGGCCGTACTAAATTCTCCCTCAGTGTACCCGAACAGGTGCCGGAGTGTGGCGACTAGGGGATTTTCACAGTAACTTCATTGCAGTGTGAATGTAAGCCTACATGTGACACTAATAAGCCTTTAAAATCCCACCTGCTGCACTAATGGAAATCTGCTGTCCTTACCCGGTCTGGCTTGCATGTGACTCCAGACCCACAGCAATGTGGTTGGCTCTTAAATGGCCCCAGCAAGCCACTCCGTCCAAGGGCAATTAGGCATGGGCAACAAGTACTGGCCAGCAATGCCCACATCTCATGAATGAGTGAATAATAAAGTAATACTGTGCCTTTGGCATGGACAGATTCATGCACACTGCAGTGCTGCACACTGGATGACTGTTGCGTTAAGATGCACTGGCGCCCAAACCAGCACACTGTCATCTCCGAAAAATCTCAGCAGGTCTGACAGCATCTGCGGAGAGAGAATAGAGCCAGTGCTTTTGAGTCGGGATGACCCTCAACATGTTGGCTCTGTTCTCTCTCCACAGACGCTGTCTGGACCTGCTGAGATTTTCCAGCATTTTCTGTTTTTGTTTCAGACTCCAGCATCCGTAGTATTTTGCCGTTATGACGCTGTCATCGCTTTCCCATCGCGGAGCAGTCACTTCAGAGGATATATTTGAGTTGAAGGTGTTGGGTAAATTGCCATTTTGTACAGCATGAATCGGATCTTGGACGATCAGATAGCGAGAGTAACACTTGCGTCTCACCTTTCTTATCCTCCAGAATATCTTGAAGTAGTTGCCAGCCAATGAACTGTCTTTTGAACTGTGGTCACTTGCGTGGAGAATGAAGTCTCAAGTGGCAATGGCCAGTTAAGCTGCTTTTTTGGTGGTGGCGGAGGGAGTAATGTTGGCTGGGCCACTTGGCTGCTGAGGTGACACTTGGATGAACTGTATAAATTGCTCAGGTTTTGAGTGTGTAACTTGATGCTATCCAAGCCTGTGATTGCACAGTACAGTGTGTAATTGGCAGATACGTATTCGTGCCTTTCACACAAACAGTCCCATTTGATGTACCTGTCACAAGCATTGAATGGAGTCTCAGTTGCAAGCTCTGTTGAGCTGACACTATAAATACATTGTCATTTTTGGCCAAGTTTTCTCGCCTTCAGGCGGGCTCCAGCGCCAGCTGCGGAGCCTGTCCTCGGGTAACTTATCCAAATGGCTGTTTTCCACGTGAGCTCCGTTGGATTCAAGGCAGGCCATTCGGCTGACTGACATCACAGCTGAAGCCATTCCTGTCGCTGTCTTAATACTCGCCTGCACACACTCCAGCAGTGCTCAGCAGCAACTGAAGTTGTTCTTTCTCCTTCACCTGTATAAAAAACCTTCCTCCAGTCACTAGTTTTGCTCCCTTAATGGCAGTGTTTTTGGACATACTGGTTGGCAGTCCACAGCTGCAGTTTTTTTTATTTGATGTACCATTGTCACATGTATTAGTATACAGTGAAAAGTATTATTTCTTGCGCGCCATACAGACAAAGCATACTGTTCATAGAGAAGGAAAGGAGAGAGTGCAGAATGTAGTGTTACATAGAACATAGAACAGTACAGCACAGAACAGGCCCTTCGGCCCACGATGTTGTGCCGAGCTTTATCTGAAACCAAGATCAAGCTATCCCACTCCCTATCATCCTGGTGTGCTCCATGTGCCTATCCAATAACCGCTAAAATGTTCCTAAAGTGTCCGACTCCACTATCACTGCAGGCAGTCCATTCCACACCCCAACCACTCTCTGCGTAAAGAACCTACCTCTGATATCCTTCCTATATCTCCCACCACGAACCCTATAGTTATGCCCCCTTGTAATAGCTCCATCCACCTGAGTTACAGTCATAGCTGGGGTGTAGAGAAAGATCAGCTTAATGCGAGGTAGGTCCATTCAAAAGTCTGACAGCAGCAGGGAAGAAGCTGTTCTTGAGTCAGTTGGTGTGTGACCTCAGACTTTTGTATCTTTTTCCCGACGGAAGAAGGTGGAAGAGAGAATGTCTGGGGTGCGTGGGGTCCTTAATTATGCTGGCTGCTTTGCCGAGGCAGCGGGAAGTGTTGACGGTGTCAATGGATGGGAGGCTGGTTTGTGTGATGGATTGGGCTACATTCACAACCTTTTGTAGTTCCATGCGGTCAGTACTTAGTCTCACCCAGTCTTTGTATTTTATATTTCCAGTGCCTCGTGTGTAACTATAACTCCGTTTTGTACTTGGGATCGGAGTGTGTGTTTACTAGTGTTTATGGTGTGACTGTAAAATTAAACGCTGCGGTTTTGTTTTTAACAGTAGAATCTTTGCTATCTGTTAGAATGTGAACAGGACAAAGCCTTGTGCAAGATTGCATCATTGCACATCCTTTTTAATCGAATCTCCCTTCCTTGATAAATGAAAATAGCAGTTGTTTCTTCTGTCTGTATTGGACTTGCCTTCATTCCTGTATTGATGGAGTTGATGGCCTGAGAGGTTTGGAAGTTGATCTGTTTTTCTTCCTGCCCAGCCTTGGGGGGGTGTTGGAGGGTCCACCGTATCCTTTGGCGCATTCCAGTTGGTGCTCCTGTATTTGCACAATTCCCTTTGCTTGAGAATTGAGGAGCAGCAGCAGACTTCAAGGAAAAGTACCATTATGGAACACGAGTGAGTGAATGCCATTGCTTGCTGTGATGCTGTCAGGTTTGTGACCCACAAGTGCCAGGCAATGAGCGTCTCCAACAAGAGAGAACCTAATCTTCGCCCCTTGGCATCAGCATTGCTGAATCCCCCACTACCAGTATCCTCGGGGTTAGCATTGACAAGAAACTCAACTGGACTAACCATTTAAATACTGTGGCTACAAGCGCAGGTCAGAGGCTGGGAATTCTGTGGCGAGTAATTCGCCCCCTGACTCTCCAAAGCCTGTCCACTATCTACAAGGCACAAGTCAGGAGTGGGATGGAATACTCTCCACTTGTCTGGATGAGTGCAGTTCCAACAACACTCAAAGCTCCACTCCATCCAGGACAAAACAACCCACTTGATTGCTACCCCATCCACAAACATTCACTCCCTCCACCATCGATGCACAGTGGCAGCCGTGTGTACCATCTACAAGATACACTGCAGGAACTCATCAAGACTCCTCAGGCAGCATCTTCCAAACACACAACCACTTCCATCTAGAAGGACAAGGGCAGCAGATACCTGGCAACGCCACCACCTGAAGTACATTTCCAGCCACACCATCCTGACTTGGAAATATCTCACCATTCCTTCACCGTCGCTGGGTCCAAATCCTGGAACTCCTTCCCTAACAGCACTGTGGGTGTACTTACACCTCGGGGACTGCAGCGGTGCAAGAAGACAGGTCACCACCCCACTTCTCGAGGGAGAATAAGGATGGGCTTTAAATGTTGGCCTAGCTAGCGACACCCACATCCCATAAAATGAATTATAGAATAGATCAACAGAGCATGGCTGAAGATGCTGCAAGTACTGAACAAGTTCGGCTAGTGCTTCCCAAACATTTTCCCAGCGTGATCCCATTTCAGTGGCTCAGAATTCGGGTGATCTTGAGGTGAAAATTTGTCGTGGGGGGGGGTTGGGTGTATGAGAGTCGTCGAGTGACGGGGTGGTTTTGGGGGTGAAAGGAATTGCATGTGAAGGGAGTTGACGCAAGTACAGGTCTCCCCCAATAAAGTCAAACACCTACCTGTTCACAAGTCCTATTTTTGCAGCAGGAATCATGCCCCAGAGGGCAGTCCATAATGCAAGAAAAAAACCCACCAAATTCTGGCCATACTTACTGCCCATTCCTCATTGGCCTGTGAAGTAGTTTTTTAATGCCAATGGCTTGCCAGGCCATTTCGTAGTAAGTTGAATGAGCCCCGTCACGTTTACCTGACTCCAGAGTGGCTCTCCCTCTAACCCTGCAGAATGGGCCTTCCAGGACAACCACAACGTTGATATCTTTGGCAAAGAGGAGGCTTTGGAGTTTACAACACTGTGCAAGGAATTGATGATGGAGCAAAATTGGATATTAAGGACTAAGCTTAATATACTGGGCAGCATGGACAAGTTGGGCCGAAGGGCCTGTTTCCACGCTGTAAACCTCTATGACTCTAAGCTTGGGGTGGCATTTTCACTCAACAAAAATCACAGATGAAAGGTGCAGGGAGAGGTATTGAAGTGATCAGTGATGGGGGGGGAGGTTAAGTGAAAACCCCTTTCTGAAATGGCAGAAGTGAGGGATAGGTGAGATTGTGGGTTGCGGAGAGGAGATTAGGAAGAGGAGTATGAGGCAGGGGGTTGAGGGATAGGGTGGGGAGCAGCGGTCGAAGGATACGGTGATTGTTAGTTCATGAGGTTGGAGTTTCCTGATCTCACATCTTGCTTTAGTCTTGGGAGCAGATGTCTTGGTAATTCTGCCCCAGCCTGGTGCTGATGCTACTGATATTCTGACAGAAAATTAGAATGGTCCAAAGTTGCTGTTGGTTCATGGTAACACGCTCGGATTTTTGTTGTTGGCAGCTGGATGTTGCCTGTGTAAGTGTCGTGGTCACTTGTGTCGAGAATGTGGTCGCATAAACAGGTTTCCCCCGGGTGCTCCGGTTTCTTCCCACAGTCTGAAAGACGTGCTGGTTAGGGTGCATCGGCCGTGCTAAATTCTCCCTCAGTGTACCCGAACAGGCGCCGGAGTGTGGTGACTCGGGGAATTTCACAGTAACTTCATTGCAGTGTTAATGTAAGCCTACTTGTGACACTAATAAATAAACTTAAACTTTCACGACATGAGGTGCCTCACTACACTTACTATGACAGGTTATATTTGCAATGTACATTTAGATTTCATGTCAAGCATTCTCTGGTGTGTGAGGAGTTTTACAAGTTTCCACCTCCTCAGGGGGGGCTTGTTGCAGACTGGGAGGTGGGGGGGGGTGGTCACCGTGACCTGTTTGTGTATCTCCCGCAGGAAGCAGGCCACTGCTCAGAGGTGAACCTCACCACTACTGCTCCTTTGACCAGAGGGGAGAAAGCTATGGGCAGACAGACTTAAGTAACCATCTCTCTCTCATCTTTTCCCATATTTCTCCTGCTACTTGACACCACAGTGGAACTGTTTGATTTGATTTATTATTGTCACATGTATTGGGATACTGTGAAAAGTATTGTTTCTTGTGCGCTATACAGACAAAGCATACCTTTCATAGAGAAGGAAAGGAGAGAGTGCAGAATGTAGTGTTTCAGTCATAGCTAGGGTGTAGAGAAAGGTCAACTTTATGCGAGGTAGGTCCATTCAAAAGTCTGACAGCAGCAGGGAAGAAGCTGCTCTTGAGTCGGTTGGTACGTGACCTCAGACTTCTGTATCTTTTCCCGACGGAAGAAGGTGGAAGAGAGAATGTCCGGGGTGCGTGGGGTCCTGGATTATGCTGGCTGCTTTCCCGAGGCAGCAGAAGTGTAGACAGAGTCAATGAATGGGAGGCTGGTTTGTGTGATGGATTGGGCTACATTCATGACCCTTTGTAGTTTCTTGTGGTTTTGGTCAGAGCTGGAGCCATACCAAGCTCTTCTTTCCAATACCACATCCAGTTAGTTGCACCGTGACTCAGTTTACTGCCTTCCCTGGGAACTTGCCCGACTGTCGCCCCCTCTCTTAGAGAAAGTTCCCCTTGCACTTTCCTCCGTCCCGATTTTACTTTTAACTGCGTCCCCTGGGATTTATGGACCCTTCGCCACAGTGAGCAGTTTGTCTGGATTGTTTTTATTAACTTCTTAAGGTTGGGGATCATTTTACTCTTGCTGAATGGGCAGGGTTTGCAGCTGATGAGACTTGGGTTGTGTTGTGGAAAATCACAGAGGGGCAGGGGTCAGTATCTCTGTGTGCTGCTTACTTCTGCTGCTGTGCCATAGCAAGGATTCCACAGAGCAGTAATTGATTCCAAGATGTGTTGAAGGCATCTGGCACAGTTCACACACCCTGCAGCACTACATCCAGTCGCTTCTGTGAGACATCTCTTAAATGCTGACTGGATGAGAGATCCACTATTAGGAAGTTGGCTTCAAAGAGAGGGATTTTGAAGGGTATGTGAGAGGAAAGTGAGGCAGAGGGGCTGAGGAAGGATATTCCAGAGCTTGGGGCCCAGGCAACTGAAGGTACGGCCAGCAAGGTGGAGTAATTAAAATCGGGGATGCGTAAGAGATCGGCATTAGATGAACGCACACGTCACAGAAGGTTGTGGGACTGGAGGAGATTACAGAGCTCGGGAAGGTGAGGCCCTGGAAGGATTTGAAAATGTGGATGAGAAACCCAAGATAACCTTAGCGTTGGAAATGGACGAGGCAACAATGAGCTACAGTTGTTACTCTGACTGGGATTAGCGATGGGTAGCAATGGGTTACAATCATTACTGTCATCAGGAACTTGCCTTTCTAAAGCGCCTTTCACGATCTCGGGAACTGATGCTCTTTACAGTCAGTGCAGTACTTTGGAAAGAGAGTCACTAAATGCAGCAACCAATTTGGGTACATCAAGGAACAGCAACTTGGCAAATGACTGGATAATTTAATTTGATTTATTATTGAGGTGGAGATGCTGGCGTTGGACTGGAGCTTTCGGAGCGCCGCTCCTTCATCAGGTGACTCAACTCATCTGATGAAGCAGCAGTGCTCCAAAAGCTCGTGATTCCAAATCAACCTGTTGGACTTTAACCTGGTGTCGTGAGACTTCTTACTAATTTATTATTGTCACATGTATTGGGATACAGTGAAGAGTATTGTTTCTTGCGCGCTATACAGACAAAGCATACCGTTCATAGAGAATGAAAGGAGAGAGTGCAGAATGTAGTGTTACAGTCATAGCTCGGGTGTAGAGAAAGATCAACTTAATGTGAGGTAGGTCCATTCAAAAGTCTGACAGCAGCAGGGAAGAAGCTGTTCTTGAGTTGGTTGTTACACTATCTCAGACTTTTGTATCTTTTCCCAATGGAAGAAGGTGGAAGAGAGAATGTCCGGGGTGCGTGGGGTCCTTGATTACGCTGGCTGCTTTGCCGAGGCAGCGGGAAGTGTAGACGGAGTCAATGGATGGGAGGCTGGTTTGAGTGATGGTCTGGGCTTCGTTCACAACTCTTTGTAGTTTCTTGCGGTCTTGGTCAGAGCAGGAGCCATACCGAGCTGTGATATATCTGGAAAGAATGCTTTCTATGGTGCATTTGTAAATATTGGTGAGAGCCGTAGTGGACATGCTGAATTTCCTTAGCCTCCTGAGAAAGTGGAGGCGTTGGTGGGCTTTCTTAACTATAGCATCGGCGTGGAGGGGCCAGGACAAGTTGTTGGTGAAGTGAACACCTCAAAACCTTTGGTTCTTGCACTGTGTGGGTGCCTGGAACTCGCTGCCAGGGGAGGTAGTGGAAGTGGATATGATAGTGACCTTCAAGGGGCATCTGGACAAATACATGAATAGGATGGGAATAGAGGGATATGGTCTCCGGAAGGGTAGGGGGTTTTAGTTCAGTCGGGCAGCATGGTCGGTACAGGCTTGGAGGGCCAAAGGGCCTGTTCCTGTGCTGTAATTTTCTTTGTTTGTTCTTTGTTGGCGCAGAACTGACTATTGACAGAATACAGTGGTGAGCGGGTTGTCAGACCCCTTGTTCCCATTCACCCAGGGAGCTTTTGTGTCTACCTCAGAGGACCTCAATTTAACGTCTGATCTGTGACGCAGCAGCTGCTCCTTCAGTCCAGTCTAAACATTGTGCTCAAGTCTCTGGAACTGGCCCGGAATTCACAACCTTCTCACCATGAGGTGCTGCCTCATGAACATTACAGCCATGGCAGTCATGGATGTGAGGTTTTTCTACCTACATGAGTGTGAAACAGTACAATTCCAGGTGCACGCGTGGCTTGTCTGGGCGGGTGGTGGCGAGGGATTTAGACTGGGTCATGCTGATGATCTGTGGACCATTCATTGTACCCCTCAGCACAGAAGGACATAGTTTGGTTCATTCTGACTGTGCTGACATTATCTTTGGGAGGGATAGTTACTGAAGGCATTGACTCTGCAAACGGGCATCATTTCTTCTCTTAGAATGATCTGGATTTTATGGTTCAAATTGTTTGTGGGGTGAAGGCAAGATCAGCACTTATTGCCCATCCCTAATTGGGTGGCGGTGAGCCGCTGCAGCCTGTGTGATGTAGGTACACCCACAGTGCTGTTAGGGAGGGAATTCCAGGGTGTATGATATGGAGGGGAGCTTGCAGATGGCGGTGTAACATCCAAAGATGTCCCCTGCTGCCATTGTCCTTCTGAGGTTGCAGTTTGAAAGGTTCTCTAGGAGGGACCTCAGTCAGTTGCTGCACTTCATCTTATCGACCGCTCTTACTGTGTGCCGGTGTCGGATGGGATGCCAAACATTCAGGCTGATTTTTCCGAGATGCTGTCAAGCTTCTTGAGTGTTGTTGGAGCTGCATTCAGAGAAACATAGGGGAATGTAACATCTCAAAAAGTTTGTAGATGATACCAAGTTGGGTGGAAGGGTGAATTGTGACAGGGATGCAAAGATCTTTCAGCATCATCTGGACAGGTTGGGTGAGTGGGCAAATCAAAGGCAGATGCAGTATAATTTGGATAAATGTCACTTTGGAAGCAAAAACACGAAGGCAGATTACTACCTGAATGGCTGTAAATTGGGGAGAGGGGAGTGTGCAGCGGGACCTGGGTGTCCTTGTGCACCAGTCGCTGAAGGTCAGCATACAGGTGCAGCAGGCGGTAAAGAAGGCAAATGGCATGTTGGCCTCCATTGCGAGAGGTTTCGAGTACAGGAGCAGGGATGTGTTGTTGCAATTATACAGGGCCTTGGTGAGGCCACACCTAGAGTATTGTGTGCAGTTTTGGTCTCCTTTCCTGAGGAAGGGTGTTCTTGCTCTCGAGGGAGTGCAGCGAAGGTTTACCAGGCTGATTCCGGGGATGGCGGGACTGATGTATGAGGAGAGATTGACCAGGTTAGGATTGTTTTCGCTTCAGTTCAGACGAATGAGGGGGATCTCATAGAGACTTATAAAATTCTAACAGGACTAGACAGGGTAGATGATGCAGGGAGGATGTTCCCAATGGTGGGGGGATCCAGAACCAGGGGTCACAGTCTGAGGATTCAGGGTTAGACCATTTAGGACGGAGATGAGGAGACATTTCTTCACCCAAAGAGCGGTGAGCCTGTGGAATTCATCACCACAGGAAGTAGTTGATGCCAAAACATTGAATGTATTCAAGAGGCGGCTGGATATAGCACTTGGGGGGAATGGGATCAAAGGTTATAGGGGGGGAAAGCAGGATTAGGCTATTGAGTTGGACGATCAGCCATGATGGTGATGAATGGCGGAACAGGCTCGAAGGGCCGAATGGCCTCCTCCTGCTCCTATCTTCTGTGTTTCTATGCTAAGCACAGTGCCACCGTGCCGTTAGTGCTGCTGAATGGTGCCTCGGGCTTATTGAAGGCATGCGTGGACTGCCTCATTACCTGGGATGTTGTGAATGTGATAAAACACTGCAATCAGCAATGAACATCCCCAATTCGGACTCTGTGTTGGAGGAAAAGTCAATTGAAGCAGCTGGAGCTGCTTTTTTCTAAAATTCAATGAACTTTCGTTTTTTGGAAGACATTAATAAATTTCATTGGCCTGCATCATGGAACCATAGAATCCTGACAGTGTGAGAGGAGGCCATTTGGCCCATCGAGCCTGCACTGACTCTTCAGAAGAGCATCTTACCCAACCCCTGCCCACCCCCACCCTATCCCCATAACCCCATGCATTTACCATGGTTAATCCACTTAATCTACACAACTAAGGGGCAATTTAGCATGGCCAATCCACCTAACGTGCACATCTTTGGACTGTGGGAGGAAACCGGAGCACCCGGAGGAAACCCACACAGACATGGGGAGAACGTGCAGACTCCGCACAGACAGTGACCCAAGGCCGGAATCAAACCCGGGTCCCTGGTGCTCTGAGGCAGCAGCGCTAACCACTGCCGCCCAGATGTGACTGCAGAGAGAGTAGGTGCGTCAAAGCTCCTTTGATTCTGGATTGTTGTGAAGACGGAACATCATCTCCTCGGGGGCTGTGTAGCAATCGCTCCTACTGATACAGACGTGGGCAGATCATCTGCAAAAAGTGGCTTTGTGAGAACGAGATCGAGTGGACTTGTTCCCTCTTGCTTCCCTCACCATCTGCCTCAGGCGGAGGTTCTTCAGGCCTTGGCCTGGTTACTCAGTAATAGTGCTACCGAGCCACTGTTGGTGATGGGTATTGAAGCCCCCTACCCAAGGTATTTTCTGTGCCCTAGCCACTGTCAGTACTTTGTCCAATTGGTATTCAACATGGGAGAAGTACTGACTCAATAGCTGAAGGAGGATGGTGCATTGCAATCAGCGTGAGGTCTCCTTACCCATTGTTGAAGGTAAAAAATACCTCTGAGGCTGGTATGAATCAAAATAGAGTAGGCTTTATTCTCACAAACTTGCGGGAGAACTTGACCCCTGGAAAGCGGAAGCCAAAGTTCTCCCTGAACACAGAAAAGTGGGGATATATATACAGCATGGCTTCTAATACTGGTCACGAATCAACCCCAGACCAGTCACGATTCAAACATACAATTTACAACTGCTGGTCACGAAGCAAGCTTCCAGACCAGCTACAAACTAAAAATACATTTATAGCTTCTTGACCATAAACCAGAGGTATCTGGTATTCTTAGGTCACGAAGCAGGCTGTGGTTTCCTGTCCTCCGCGGCTCCCCCTGTGAAGATACGAGCCCACTCGCCGCTGCCCCAGCGGGAGTCCTCCTTTAATCGGCCGTTATCATGCTCCACATCTTGTAATTGCTTTCTTCCGTTTACATTTATCACGCAAGCCTGTAAAAAAGGTAAGACTTGCAAATCTGCAAACACATTCACATTTACATTTACATTTGACTACCTATTATAAGAATAAAAGTTAACTTGTATTAATGTCAGAAGCAGTATAAACAAGGGGATTAGCCATAATGAAGGATTATGCTTGTGATACATTCCAAGTACAAAGTTCAACCTTTTAGGTACAAAATACATTGAGTACCAAAAAAACATTAACCCTTTCCCTTCTTCACCCATGTTTGATTTGATTCCCCAAAACATTATTGGGTCCAGAGCCTACGCTGAGGAGTCCCAGGGCAACTCTCTCCTGACTGTATAGCACTGTGCCATCGAAGGTGTCTGTGACAATGGGCAGGATACACCCAGAGATGGAGAACTGGGGTACTGGCTAGAAGGTATCATTCATCCAGTGTGATGATATGAGGGTTTGACGAGTGTGTGGGACAGCTCTGCCAGTTTTGATGCAAGTCCCCAGACCTTGGTATGGAGGACAGTAAGTTGACAGGGCTGGGTGTGCCTTTGTCGTATCTGTTCATTGCGAGGTGCTGCATGCAGTTTTATTCCTTTTCAACTTTTCTATAGCTGTTTGAAATGACCCAGCAAAGCACTCCGCTGCGTCAGAGGGCAGGTAAGAGTCAACCACATTGCTGTGGTTGTACAGTAACATGTAGGCCAGACCGGGTAAGGATGGCAGATCTCTCTCTGGGCATTGACGAACTAGATGGGTTTTGATGACAATCGAGTCATTTCACCATCACTCCTGAAACTTGCTGAAGTGAAATCACCCACTTCTCCCAGCTAATGTGGTGGAACTTTTCGGGCTTCGAGATTATGAATTACCATCCCACTATGACTTTCTCTGGGTATCTGGAACAAAGGGGACTCTGACAAGACTTACTTAGAATCATAGAATCCCTCCAGTGCGGAAGGAAGCCGTTTGACCCATCGAGCCTGCACTGACAACAATCCCATCCTGTCCCTATCCCCAACCTCTGTGTATCCTTCCAGCCTACTTGGGACACTAATAAATAATTTGTCAGAGAAGTAATTTTTGTATTGCCAACAAAGGTTCTTGTCTCATGCCAAACCTATAAATCTTCCTGCTAAACAAATATGTCCCTACACCCCTGTGCTCCACCAACTAATGCCCCCACACTGGCCCGATACATATACTCCGATCCACACCTCCCCATCCTGCCCACCACAACATAAAATACCCACAAACAAAAAGTCACTCCGTCCCACGAGCTCCGGTAGCCCCCTCCCCCCACCCACCCCAACAGACACACACGCGGGAGGCTAAAGAGCCAGGATACAGAAAAGCAGTAACCCACCCTTCAACCCACTACCTACCCATCAACACCCCTATCAGGGAACCCAGGAACCCCCCCCCCCACTGCCTGGCCACCCCACTGTCACCTACCTACTATACCCAGGAAAAGCCCCCACCCAGTCCGGAGACTTACTCAGCAACGGACAGGAAACCCAAAAAATCTCTCCAACGCACACACCACCTTGACATTCACCCCAACCCCCGGAAACACAAAACCCCCCAATCTAACAGCCCCCTCCCCCTAACACACACCATCTCATCAACCACGGTAAAATATGGCAGAACGCACGCACCCACCCATTACCCTCTTCCTCCAGGGGTCCCTACCAACACACGCACGCGGCGCACACACACACACACCCCCACAACAAAAAACTAACATTACTAATAAGAAAAGGAAAAGGCCCAGGGGATAAGAAGACAACCAGCCACAATAAAATGGCAAGACATTGCGGGGGGGGGGGGTAACAAGGGTTAGACGTGAGCCGAATGAAAAGAGGCAAAGCAAGGAGAAAAGGGGATATGTCCTCTCTCTGTCTGAACCCAAAATCCCAAACTTGTTAAACCTGGTTATGCTTTGGCAGACATGGGGCGGGATTTTACGGCCTTGCTCAGGCGAGACCGGAAATTCCCACCCGAGGCCAATGGAGATTTCCGTTGTCGGACCGTCGCCCGCGCCGATTCCATGGCGGGCGCAGTGGTAGAGTTCCGGCCATGGTGTTGGGTCAGGTGTCAGGCTGGGTCGTGCTGTTGAGTGTGTTCCCTGACTCTCTTCCTATCTGTAACATTCTGAGTGTTGTGAGGATATTGGAGACACTGTGGTTAGGTTTCAGGTGGCTTTGAAGCACTCATCAGGATTAGTGGTTTATGTTAAGCCACATGAGCCTCGGGATTAAATAACCTCGTGGTTCTTGTGTGTATCCGCATTTTGTAGACATACAGTTTGATTTTTTAAAAACTAGTTGCACGATGGCACAGTGGTTCGCACTGCTGTTTCACAGCGCCAGGGACTCTGGTTCGCGGAGTCTGCACGTTCTCCCCGTGTCTGCGTGAGTTTCCTCCGGGTGCTCCGGTTTCCTCCCACAGTCCAAAAGACGTGCTGGTTAGATGCATTGGCCATGCTAAATTCTCCCACAGTGTGCCCGAATAGGTGCCGGAGTGTGGCGACGAGGAGATTTTCACAGTAACTTCATTGCAGTGTTAATGTAAGTTACTTGTGACAGGAATAAATAAACTTTAGTTGCCAGCAGTAGTTTGAGGCCAGGCGTAGCATAAATGCAAACAGACCTACCTTAGATTGATGCATCCAGCAGGGAAGGCTCAAGGTCCTGCCCAAGCCCATGATGCTGGGTGCGACTGTTTGATTTGATCACCTTATCTGTAAGCCCCCTCTCCAGATTTTTCTCCTGCTCCAATTTTTCGGCCTGTTGCAACATTCCGCTACTTATAGCTGCCCTTTCAATTACCTTGGTCTCAAATTTTGGAATTCCAGCCCTACACCTCTCTGCGGTTGCCCTTTTTTTTCCTGCTTTTATGCTGCCCCATTAAAACCCACCTCTGATCAAGTTTTTGCTTGTGGATTGACGGTTTTGTTGGATCATGCTGCTGTGACACATTTCATTATGTTAAAAAGTGCTGTGTGGCACGGTGGCACAGTGGTTAGCACTGCTGCCTCACAGTGCCAGGGGCCCAGGTTCAATTCTGGCCTCGGATGACTGTCTGTGTGGAGTTTGCACGTTCTCCCCGTGTCTGCGTGGGTTTCCTCCGGGTGCTCCAGTTTACTCCCACACTCCAAAGATGTGCAGGTTAGGTGGATTGGCCATGCTAAATTGCCCCTTAGTGTCCAAAGATGTATTAGCCATGGTAAATGTGTGGAGTTACGGGGTTAGGGCAGGGTTCTGTCAGAGAGTTGGTACAGACTTGATGGGTCGAATGGCCTCCTTCTGTTCTGTAGGATTCTATGATTCTAAGTTGTTGTAGATTCTCAATCTCCCCCCGTGAAGAGTGTTTTGTGTTTGCAGTCTGCCATGGTTGAGTGCCTAACCTCACTTGGCGAAGGTTCCTGGCAGCGAGCAGAGGCATGACTCACCCCTGTCGCTCTGGCTCAGAGTATGGACTTGGGTTCCCCGCGTGTTAACTAATTCCGTGCGCCGTCCCATTCTCCATGCAGCATTCTTGCTTCTCAACTGACAAACTCTCCGTCCTCACTGTTGTAATTGCATGCTTGTTCACAAAGCCAGCAAAGTGAAGTGCAGTCTGCAATTTGTAACAGAAAATTGTCATGAGGGAAAAGGGAGTTTGAAAGCTGTGACATATTGGCAGCCTCCAGTCAATGTTCCCACATCACTTTTCCCAGTTCCCTCTGTGATGTTTGTCTCCCTCACTGCCATGATAGGCACAGGTTCACTATGATACTGAGCACAGGTTCACTATGATACTGAGCACAGGTTCACTATGATACTGGGCACAGGTTCACTGTATAATACTGAGCACAGGTTCACTATGATACTGAGCACAGGTTCACTATGATACTGAGCACAGGTTCACTATGATACTGAGCACAGGTTCACTGTATAATACTGAGCACAGATTCACTATGATACTGAGCACAGGTTCACTATGATACTGAGCACAGGTTCACTATGATACTGAGCACAGGTTCACTATGATACTAGGCACAGGTTCACTGTATGATACTGGGCACAGGTTCACTATGATACTGAGCACAGGTTCACTATGATACTGAGCACAGGTTCACTATGATACTAGGCACAGGTTCACTGTATGATACTGGGCACAGGTTCACTGTGTGATACTGGGCACAGGTTCACTGTATGATACTGGGCTAAATGATGGTTCAGCTCTGCTGTGTTGATGCAGCTTGTGTTAAAGTGAGGTGGGGCCAACCTTGCAACCTCCTAAACTTGGTATGTTTCCCAAATCCTGGCATCTTGTGAATCCAGGTTTTTAATCGCCTGGCGACCATGATTTCTGCCTGATTTGATTTATTATTGTCACACGTATTGGGGTACAGTGAAAAGTATTGTTTCTTGCGCGCTATACAGACAAAACCTACCGTTCATAGAGTACATGGGGAGAAGGAAAGGAGCGGGTGCAGAATGCAGTGTTGCAGTCATAGCTAGGGTGTAGAGAAAGATCAACTTAATATATGGCAGGTCCATTCAAAAGTCTGACAGCAGCAGGGAAGAAGCTGTTCTTGAGTCGGTTGGTACGTGACCTCAGACTTTAGTATCTTTTTCCCGACGGAAGAACTTGGAAGAGAGAATGTCCGGGGTGCGTGGGGTCCTTAATTATGCTGGCTGCCTTGCCGAGGCAGCGGGAAGTGTAGACAGAGTCAATGGATGGGAGGCTGATTTGTGTGATGGGCTGGGCTATGTTCACAGCCCTTTGTAGTTTCTTGCAGTCTTGGGCAGAGCAGGAGCCGTACCAAGCTGTGATACAACCAGAAAGGATGCTTTCTATGGTGCATCTGTAAAAGTTGGTGAGAGTCGTAGCTGACATGTCGAATTTCCTTAGCCTCCTGAGGAAGTAGAGGCATTAATGGCCTGGGCCGTTGCCACTGGAATTTTCTTCTTGAACCTCTCTCCCTCCCTGCCTTTCCCTCCCCCAAGTCACTGCTTAAAAACCTGCCTCTTCTGACTGAAGTTTTGGTAATCTATCCTGATGCCATGGAGTGTGGCACTGTGTCTAAAATGTTTTCACTTCAGTTCGGTATGTTGGGGTGTGTTATGATAAGTACACGTTGTTGCGAGGTGCTGGATAAGCACTGGTGCCCCTCAGTGCCCTCGACTGAGTTGGGGGGGGGGGGGGGGGGGCGGGGGGAATCTAATTCATCACAATGTACTTCTCAGTGCAAGCTGTGATGTACGGATGTGATGCTGTTATTGTTGTGTCCCAGTGCAGCGTCTCACAATGAGAACGCAACTCATTGGGCAAATGAATGTGAAAGAGTCAATCTCCTGCATTTGACTTTACGACTTGTGCTTGAACTGTTTTCCGGGAACGTAGAACTATCTCAGTGGCACAGTAGGATGTGTTTTCTCTCCACTTTTGTGCTGTTGTATCACTGGCAAAGCCTGCATATGTAAACCACCCCTGACTGGTTCGGTAAGCCACTTCACAGGGCAGTTAAAAAGTCAGCTGCGTTGGTGTGGGACTGGAGTCACGTACATAGCAGAATCATTTGATTTGATTTGATTTTCTTATCGTCACATGTATTAGTATACAATGAAAAGTATTGTTTCTAGCGCGCTATGCAGACAAAACATACTATTCATAGATAGGGAAAGGAGAGAGTGCAGAATGTAGTGTTGCAGTCATAGTTAGGGTGTAGAGAAAGATCAACTTAATGCAAGGTAAGTCCATTCAAGAGTCTGATGGCAGCAGGGAAGAAGCTGTTCTTGAGTCGGTTGGTACGTGACCTCAGACTTTTGTATCTTTTTCCCGACGGAAGAAGGTAGAAGAGAAAATGTCCAGTGTGTGTGGGGTCCCTAATTATGCTGGCTGCTTTGCCGAGGCAGCGGGAAGTGTAGACAGAGTCAATGGATGGGAGGCTGGTTTGCGTGATGGATTGGATTCAGGTTAGGAAGGCAGTTCTGCTTCCCTATTGGACGTCACTGAGCCAGTTAGGTGTTGGTGGCAATCTGAGCAGCGTTCACTAACTGACTTGTTTCAAATAAAAGAGTTGTAGGGGGTGTGCAGGTTTGAAGTCACATTTTCCAGTCTAGTTCCAGGCTGCTTGGGTTTCCTCCCACACTCCAAAGATGTGCGGGTTACGTGGGTTGGCCATGTTAAACAGCCCCTTAGTGTCCCAAGATGTGTAGGTTAGGGGGATTAGCGGGGTGAATACTTGGGGTTACGGGGAACAGGTCTGGGGTTACAAGGATTGGATCTGGGTGGGACTGTTGTTGGTGCCGACCCGATGGGCTGGATGGCCTCCTCCTGCACTGTGGGGATTCTATGATTGTATGAATATAACCACTACACTACCGAGCCTCAACTGGAGCAGTGTAGGAGCTTTACCTTGTACCTGGCCTTGAAGGAGCTTGATCCTGATTATCAGATACTCAAACACCATCTCTCTTCTGTCCTCTTTCTTCTCCCCCTCCGCATTATGGGCTGAACAGTGTGTTAAATTTAAGATGTAGATTTCTTCATTCTTTAATGGAATGTGGGTATCGCTGGCTAGGCCAGAAATCATTGCCCATCCCTCAGTGCCTCTTGAGAAGGTAGTGGTGAGTTGCCTTTTCCAGCTGCTCCATGTGGTGTCCGTACACCCACTGTGCTATCTGGAAGCAAGTACCAGGATTTGACCCCGTGACAGTGAAGAAACAGCGATATAGTTCCAAATCAGAATGGTGTGTGCTTTGGAGGGGAAGTTGCTGTGGTGTTGTTCCCATGTGTTTGCTGCCCTTGTCCTTCTAGGCGGTAAGAGATCGTGAGTTGGAAGGTGCTGGCATTGAATCTTGGTGACATTGTGTCAAAGTTGTGTCCTGTTCGCAGTGGCCCCCAGTGATGGTCAGTGGGTAGGGCCAGACTGTTTCTTGACGTACCTGTGACCTTTCATCGGGGGATTATTAGCCCAAGTTCAGTAGAGCAAGTATTCATCGGGAAGGCAGAGATGTTGGAGGTGAGTCATCCTGTCCTGTTTCATGTATCAAAGACATATCTTCACCATGGGTCATGCGTACGTTTTGCCTTCTATTCTGTACTTGCTCACCCTGTGAATGAGTTCTTCTGACCTCAGCCCTGCCAGCTGATGCCTCCTTGCTCAAGGTAGCACTTACTATCTCTATAGAAGCCCAAATCTCTCGCACGCCTTCTCCCCAAGAATCCCGGTTGTCCCTAATAATTCATCCCTTTGGTGTGAGGGGTCAGTTTCATGACTCTTTTACCTCTGCTTGTCACAGTTTAATGCGAGGTGACCATGTCTATGTGAAACCTGTGTCCATTTGAGCTGTGAGATGTGGCTTAGGAAATTCTAACAGGGTTAGACAGAGTAGATTCAGAAAGAATGTTCCCAGTGGTGGGGGAGTCCAAAACTAGGGCTCATCGTTTGGGGATAAGGGATAAAAACCTTTTAGGACTGAGGTGAGGAGAAATGTCTTCACCCAGAGAATGGTGAATGCGTGGAATTCACTACCACAGAAAGTAGCTGAGGACCAAACGTTGTGTGATTTCAAGAAGAAATTAGATATAGCTCTTGGGGCTAAAGGGATCAAGGTATTGAATTGGATGATCAGCCATGATCATAATGAATGGCGGAGCAGGCTCGAAGGGCTGAATGGCCTCCTGCTTCTAGTTTCTATGAAAAGCATTATAGGTTTTAGTTTACTTGATGTTTAAGAGTGTCCTGAACTGTGTAAAATGAGGATGAAATACTGCTCATGATGGTGGGAGCAATTTGTTGTAATGTAATTCTGAGACTGTCAGTGTAAGTGCTACACTGAAGCTTCATTGCTTTTCGTACTGTCCTTCCTCTCGTGCCTTGCTGCCTGATGCCAGCATGTGTTTGTTCTGAGCTGTGATAGCCTGGCTCTTTGTCAGGTGATTCCTGTGACATTGCAATAAGGGCAGGAAGGATGAGGAGATTGAGGAGTTTGTGTCTGCTGTCGATAATACAAGTTTGTTGTTTCCTTTCCAGATTACGTCTACTTTGAGAATTCATCAAGCAACCCTTTCTTAATCAGAAGAATTGAGGAACTAAACAAGGTAGGCAAATGTACAAATCCTCCATTTTAAATGAAGCAGCACCCATTGACTGAGCAGCCAGTGTGACTGAATCAGCAGCTGGAGAATGCTTCACGCTATGAGTCTGCCAAACTGCTAAAGTTTGCTGCCTTTTCCACTGTCTCGTCCCAGGTGGAACTTTCCTGGGAACTTTGCCTGAGAAATGCAACGCACAATTCAGTGCAGATGTGATATCTGTTGAATCGGTGTGCATGTGTGGGAGAGGTTTTGCAGCATGGGCACGATGGTGGTGTGTACTTAACTTTGGCATTAGCTGGCACTGAGATTCCAGCTCCCTTGTGGGCCCGGCTTTGAGCCATACAGAATGTGAAAGGTTTCCATTCCCAGCTAACTGACCTGGAGCAGACGGCAGTTTCTGCACTATTCCCCCGTCAGGTTTCCTGCACCACTTCCTGATTCCTACCTGGTGTAGTCTGCACACGAGCTGGGAACAAGCTTCTCCTTGGCTTTGCTATCCCCCCCGAGGTGAGGTGCTATGGATACAGACGGCACAAACACGGTAGCACAGGAGTTAACACTGCTGCTTCACAGCGCCAAGGACCCGGGTTCGATCCAGGTCTCGGGCCACTGTGTGCTTTGAGTACGCACGCTCTCCCTGTGTCTGAGTGGGGGTTCATCCGGTTTCCTCCCACAGTCCAAAGATGTGCAGGTTAGGTGGATTGGGCATGCTAAATTGTCCTTTGTGTCAGGGGAATTAGCAGGGTAAATATGTGGGGTTACAGGGATAAAACCCCGATGGGATTCTTGTCGGTGCAGACTCAATGGATCGAATGGCCTCCCATTGCACTGTAGGGATTCTCTGAACTCAGATATGAAGCATTGACCATTTGGGTGAGGTATACAAGAGGATGCTCATGGCAGTAGCCTGGCAGGAGTCACACCTTAGGGAGAAGGGTGAATGAGATTGTAACCTGGTGGCTGGGACTATCTCCATTTTAAACTGGGTAGAGTTCAAACTTCTATGTTTGACTTTCAGTAACTTCAATTCTTTGAAAACACGTGTGTGCAAGTCAGTTCATGAGCTGAAACCACCCCTGCCATTTCAGCGGATTCTCATTTCCATTTTCTAGTCAGTCCTGGGGCGTGGTGACGGTTGCCTGATTGATCTGGAAACCCAGACCAGGCTCTGGTTGTCTGCTGGTCTGTGTTAAAGCAGCTGTAAATATTCCTGCGGGCTTTTCACTGCTGATTGAAGTGCAGTGTAATCCCCTGGCTGACGGCTGTCGCAGATGGCATCCCTTGCTGCTGGCGAGGGAGCTGGACGCCTCTGCCACGTGCGCCACACAGTCGAGCAGCAGCCAACACTGTCGCCGGGTGAGCCTTTGTTCTGACTGGGGGGTGGCACCGATTCAAAGAAAGTTGCATGGATTGTTTAGTAGAAGATTGGAACACATTCCCCACCCCCACTCCCCACCCCCCCACTCCCCATCCCCATCCCCACCCCCCCACTCCCCCCACACCCCCTTCCCCATCCCCCTCCCCCCCTCCCTCTCCCCCCTCTTGCCCCCCTATCGCCCCCTCCCTCCCCCCCTTGCCCCCCCTCCCCCCTTGCGCCCTCTCCCCTCCCTCTCCCCCCCCGTCCCCCCCCGTCCCCCGTCTCTCTCCCCCGTCCTCCCCGTCTCCCCCCCCCCCCCGTTTCTCCCCCCCGTCTCCCCGCCCCCCCCCGTGTCCTCCCCCCCCCCCCCCTTCCGTCTTCCCCATCCCCCCCAGCCCCCCCCGGTCTCCCTCACCCCCCGTCTTCCCCAGCCCCCCGTCTTCTCCCCCCCCCCCCCGTCTTCCCCCCGCCCCCGTCTTCCCCCCCGTCCTCCTCCCCCCAGTCTTCCCCCCCCCGTCTTCCCCCCCCCCCGTCTCTCCCCCCCCCGTCTCTCCCCCCCCGTCTCTCCCCCCCCCGTCTCTCCCGCCCCCCCGTCTTCCCCCCCACCGTCTTCCCCCCCACCGTCTTCCCCCCCACCGTCTTCCCCCACCACCGTCTTCCCCCCCCACCGTCTTCCCCCCCCACCGTCTTCCCCCCCCCACCGTCTTCCCCCCCCACCGTCTTCCCCCCCACCGTCTTCCCCCCCCACCGTCTTCCCCCCCACCGTCTTCCCCCCCCACCGTCTTCCCCCCCCACCGTCTTCCCCCCCCACCGTCTTCCCCCCCCACCGTCTTCCCCCCCCACCGTCTTCCCCCCCACCGTCTTCCCCCCCCACCGTCTTCCCCCCCCACCGTCTTCCCCCCCCACCGTCTTCCCCCCCACCGTCTTCCCCCCCCCACCGTCTTCCCCCCCCACCGTCTTCCCCCCCCACCGTCTTCCCCCCCCACCGTCTTCCCCCCCCACCGTCTTCCCCCCCCACCGTCTTCCCCCCCACCGTCTTCCCCCCCCACCGTCTTCCCCCCCCCACCGTCTTCCCCCCCCACCGTCTTCCCCCCCCCACCGTCTTCCCCCCCCACCGTCTTCCCCCCCACCGTCTTCCCCCCCCACCGTCTTCCCCCCCCACCGTCTTCCCCCCCCACCGTCTTCCCCCCCCACCGTCTTCCCCCCCCACCGTCTTCCCCCCCCACCGTCTTCCCCCCCCACCGTCTTCCCCCCCCACCGTCTTCCCCCCCCACCGTCTTCCCCCCCCACCGTCTTCCCCCCCCACCGTCTTCCCCCCCCACCGTCTTCCCCCCCCACCGTCTTCCCCCACACTTCCCCACCGTCTACCCCCCACCGTCTACCCCCCCCACCGTCTACCCCCCCCACCGTCTTCCCCCCCACCGTCTTCCCCCCCCACCGTCTTCCCCCCAGCCCCACCGTCTTCCCCCCCCACCGTCTTCCCCCCCCACCGTCTTCCCCCCCCACCGTCTTCCCCCCCCACCGTCTTCCCCCCCCACCGTCTTCCCCCCCCCACCGTCTTCCCCCCCCCACCGTCTTCCCCCCCCACCGTCTTCCCCCCCCA
>NW_027591380.1:90000-92652 GCF_964213995.1 Mustelus asterias | reverse complement strand
CGAGGTGAAGACCTATTTTAATTTCTGTAATCCCCTCTCTCTGTATTTGACAAACTCAGTAAGAAGTTTAACAACACCAGGTTCAAGTCCAACAGGTTTATTTGGTAGCAAAAGCCACACAAGCTTTCGGGAGCGCGGCCCCTTCTTCAAGTGAACGCCTCCATCTCCACATTTTGACAAACTCACCATTTTTGGTTTGTATTTCGATGGTTCCACATTGCCTCTTTTTATTCAAATTCTCCTCACGGTTCTTTTAAATCCCTCAAACCCCCACCCCACACCCCCCTCCCCGCCCCTCCCTGACCCCCCCACCCTCCCCACCACCACCACCCCCCCCCCACCACCAACACCCCTCACCCCCCACCAACACCCCCCCCCCCCCCCCCCCCACATCCACCGCCAGTCTCTGCCACTCAACCTCCAACACCCCCGCTCTGCTCCCAGTCTGGCCCCGGGAATGTTCCCGGTTCCCATCGCCCCGCCATTGGCTGCACGGATCCAAAGCACCGGTATCTCCGCCCTCAAGAACACCTCCCCCCTCCCCCCCCCTTCCAACGCCCCCCCCCCACTCCAACGCCCCCCCCACTCCAACGCCCCCCCCCTCCAACGCCCCCCCTCCAATGCCCCCCCCGCTCCAACGCCCCCCTCTCCAACGCCCCCCCCCCCCTCCAAGGGCCCCCCCCTCCAAGGGGCCCCCCCCTCCAAGGGCCCCCCCCAAGGGTCCCCCCCAAGGGCCCCCCCTCCAAGGCACCCCCCCCCCCTCCAAGGGTCACCCCCCCTCCAAGGGCCCCCCTCCAAGGGCCCCCCCTCCAAGGGCCCCCCCTCCAAGGCACCCCCCCCTCCAAGGGTCCCCCCCCTCCAAGGGCTCCCCCCTCCAAGGGCCCCCCCCTCCAAGGGCCCCCCCCTCCAAGGGCCCCCCCCTCCAAGGGCACCCCCCTCCAAGGGCCCCCCCTCCAAGGGCACCCCCCTCCAAGGGCCCCCCCCTCCAAGGGCCCCCCTCCAAGGCCCCCCTCCAAGGGCCCCCCTCCAAGGGCCCCCCCCTCCAAGGGCACCCCCTCCAAGTGCCCCCCCCTCCAAGGGCCCCCGCCCCCTCCAAGGCCCCCGCCCCCTCCAATGCCCCCATGCCAACGCTCCCCCCCCCCCTCAAAGCCTATGGGACCGCACCTGCTGGAATGACTTCAATCAGGCCATTTGAGGTTGGCCTATCGGAGAATGAACTCCCTGATTAACGAGCCAATTGATGGGCCAATCAGGGAGTCTCTTCCCTTGTATTTAACCGGGCGTGTCAGTTCCTCTGGCACTCCCGAAGGTAGACTGCTGACTGCGAGCACTCTGTGTACTGCTGTTGGCTTTGTAAATAACGGGATTGTGGTGAAGGGAGGTTTATTTAAATATTCATTCATGGGACATGGGGGTCGCCGGCTGGGCCAGCATTTATTGCCCATTCCTAGTTGTCCTGGGAGGGCAGTTGAGAGTCAACCACATTGGCTGTGGGTCTGGAGTCACATGTAGGCCAGACCGGGTACGGACGGCAGATTTCCTTCCCTGAAGGACATTAAGTGAACCAGATGGGTTTTTCCTGACAATCGACAATGGTTTCATGGTCATCAGTTGAGGGGATGCAATGGCCTCGTGGTATTATCGCTAGACTATTCATCCAGAAAGTCAGCTAACGTTCTGGGCGGACCCGGGTTCGAATCCCGCCACGGCAGATGGTGGAATTTGAATTCAATAAAAAATATCCGGAATTAAGAATCTACTGATGACCCATTGTCGGAAAAACCCATCTGGTTTTTAAAGCGGCTCTTAAAGCAATTATGCAACCTCTTAAATATATAAGTGTGACTGATCAGGCCAGGAGCAATCAGGACTGGCCTCACTGGTGATGCTGACAGCCTGAGGAAGGATGGAAATGAAAGCAATAAAACCAACAGGACTGAGTGGATGGAAGGGAACGGTCATTTTGCTGGCGTGAACTTTCGTTTCTCTGCTTCAGATTGGCCCCGTCCCGGAACCACCACCCCAACCCCAACCACCACCCCAACCCCAACCACCACCCCAACCTCAATCACGGTGGAATCGCGTGACAGAAAAGCAGGTAAACATGCCAGCAAGAGGGCACTGTGGATCGGAATCATTGTCGTGGGGGCGCTGCTCCTTTCCTTGGCCCTGGTCGTTGCCATCTACATCAGGAAGAAGAAGCAACGGGAAGGGAAGAGTGGTGAGTGATTCCTCCCTCCGCCCCTACCCCCTGCCCCCTCCCCCCACCACCTGCCCCCCTCCCCCCACCCCCCTCCCCCCCGCTCCCCTCCCCCCTCCCCCCCTGCCCCCTCCCACCTTCCCCCGCCCCACTCCCGCCCCCCTCCCCCTCCACCCCCTCCGCCCCCTCCCCTCCCCCGCCCCCTCCCCCCTACCCCCTTCCCCCCCTCCACCCCTCCCCTCTGCCCCCCTGCCCCCCTGCCCCCTCCCCCCCTACCCCCCGCCCCCTCCCCCCCTACCCCCCTCCCCCACCCCCCCGCCCCCCTCCCCCACCCCCCCGCCCCCCTCCCCGGCCGCCCCCCGCCCCCTCCCCCACCCCCCCGCCCCCCTCCCCGGCCGCCCCCCTGCCCCACCTCCCCCCTGCCTCCCCTCCTCCCGCCCCCCCCTCCTCCC
>NW_027591380.1:32500-85000 GCF_964213995.1 Mustelus asterias | reverse complement strand
TGTTACTGGGTATAACACTGTATATATTAGATAATACACTGTGTTACTGGGTATAACACTGTATATATTAGATAATACACTGTGTTACTGGGTATAACACTGTATATATTAGATAATACACTGTGTTACTGGGTATAACACTGTATATATTAGATAATACACTGTGTTACTGGGTATAACACTGTATATATTAGATAATACACTGTGTTACTGGGTATAACACTGTATATATTATATAATACACTGTGTTACTGGGTATAACACTGTATATATTAGATAATACACTGTGTTACTGGGTATAACACTGTATATATTAGATAATACACTGTGTTACTGGGTATAACACTGTATATATTAGATAATACACTGTGTTACTGGGTATAACACTGTATATATTATATAATACACTGTGTTACTGGGTATAACACTATATATTATATAATACACTGTGTTACTGGGTATAACACTGTATATATTATATAATACACTGTGTTACTGGGTATAACACTGTATATATTATATAATACACTGTGTTACTGGGTATAACACTATATATTATATAATACACTGTGTTACTGGGTATAACACTGTATATATTAGATAATACACTGTGTTACTGGGTATAACACTGTATATATTATATAAAACACTGTGTTATTGGGTGTAACACTATATATTATATAATACACTGTGTTACTGGGTATAACACTGTATATTATATAATACACTGTGTTACTGGGTATAACACTGTATATATTAGATAATACACTGTGTTACTGGGTATAACACTGTATATATTATATAATACACTGTGTTATTGGGTGTAACACTATATATTATATAATACACTGTGTTACTGGGTATAACACTGTATATTATATAATACACTGTGTTACTTGGTATAACACTGTATATATTAGATAATACACTGTGTTACTGGGTATAACACTGTATATATTATATAATACACTGTGTTATTGGGTATAACACTGTATATATTATATAATACACTGTGTTACTGGGTATAACACTGTATATATTAGATAATACACTGTGTTACTGGGTATAACACTGTATATATGAGATAATACACTGTGTTACTGGGTATAACACTGTATATATGAGATAATACACTGTGTTACTGGGTATAACACTGTATATATTAGATAATACACTGTGTTACTGGGTATAACACTGTATATATTAGATAATACACTGTGTTACTGGGTATAACACTGTATATATTATATAATACACTGTGTTACTGGGTATAACACTGTATATATTAGATAATACACTGTGCTACTGGGTATAACACTGTATATATTAGATAATACACTGTGTTACTGGTTATAACACTGTATATATTAGATAATACACTGTGTTACTGGGTATAACACTGTATATATTAGATAATACACTGTGTTACTGGGTATAACACTGTATATATGAGATAATACACTGTGTTACTGGGTATAACACTGTATATATTAGATAATACACTGTGTTACTGGGTATAACACTATATATTATATAATACACTGTGTTACTGGGTATAACACTGTATATATTAGATAATACACTGTGTTACTGGGTATAACACTATATATTATATAATACACTGTGTTACTGGGTATAACACTGTATATATTAGATAATACACTGTGTTACTGGGTATAACACTATATATTATATAATACACTGTGTTACTGGGTATAACACTATATATTATATAATACACTGTGTTACTGGGTATAACACTGTATATATTAGATAATACACTGTGTTACTGGGTATAACACTGTATATATTATATAATACACTGTGTTACTGGGTATAACACTGTATATATTAGATAATACACTGTGTTACTGGGTATAACACTGTATATATTATATAATACACTGTGTTACTGGGTATAACACTGTATATATTAGATAATACACTGTGTTACTGGGTATAACACTATATATTATATAATACACTGTGTTACTGGGTATAACACTATATATTATATAATACACTGTGTTACTGGGTATAACACTGTATATATTAGATAATACACTGTGTTACTGGGTATAACACTGTATATATTATATAATACACTGTGTTACTGGGTATAACACTGTATATATTATATAATACACTGTGTTACTGGGTATAACACTATATATTATATAATACACTGTGTTACTGGGTATAACACTGTATATATTAGATAATACACTGTGTTACTGGGTATAACACTGTATATATTATATAATACACTGTGTTACTGGGTATAACACTGTATATATTATATAATACACTGTGTTACAAAGAACAAAGAACAAAGAACAATACAGCACAGGAACAGGCCCTTCGGCCCTCCAAGCCCGCGCCGCTCCCCGGTCCAGGAATGAATCCTGAATCCAGGATCCCCGCCCAATTTTCCAGCCTATCTACATACCAATATCCTATCCACCGAGCTGTCCCTCACAGCTACGATGCTTTGTTCATCACAACCTATTAACTCACCCCCACCCCCCCATTCCAGACCATGTGATCTCCAGGGAGAGGCGAAAACCCAGAGTGAAAAACCCCAGGGCCAATATGGGGAAAAAAAAAATCTGGGAAATTCCTCTCCGACCCCCTGAGGCGATCGAAACGAGTCCAGGAGATCACAATGGCCCTGATCGGAAAATGCTTCCCAACCCTAGTAATTTCCACTTCCACGATCATCATAGAATTAAGCCTTAAAACGAGAAACAAGGAACAATTAGCCCGCGCCGCTCCCTGGTCCAAACTAGACCACTCTTTTGTATCCCTCCATTCCCACTCCGTTCATATAGCTGTCTAGATAAGTCTTAAACGTTCCCAGTGTGTCCGCCTCCACCACCTTGCCCGGCAACACATTCCAGGCCCCCACGACCCTCTGTGTAAAATATGTCCTTCTGATATCTGTGTTAAACCTCCCCCCCTTCACCTTGAACCTATGACCCCTCGTGAATGTCACCACCGACCCGGGGAAAAGCTTCCCACCGTTCACCCTATCTATGCCTTTCATAATTTTATACACCTCTATTAAGTCTCCCCTCATCCTCCGTCTTTCCAAGGAGAACAAACCCAGTTTCCCCAATCTCTCCTCATAACCAAGCCCCTCCATACCAGGCAACATCCTGGTAAACCTCCTCTGTACTCTCTCCAAAGCCTCCACGTCCTTCTGGTAGTGTGGCGACCAGAACTGGACGCAGTATTCCAAATGCGGCCGAACCAACGTTCTATACATCTGCAACATCAGACCCCAACTTTTATACTCTATGCCCCGTCCTATAAAGGCAAGCATGCCATATGCCTTCTTCACCACCTTCTCCACCTGTGACGTCACCTTCAAAGATCTGTGGACTTGCACACCCAGGTCCCTCTGCGTCTCTACACCCTTTATGGTTCTTCCATTTATCGTGTAGCTCCTCCCTACATTATTCCCACCAAAATGCATCACTTCGCATTTATCAGGATTGAACTCCATCTGCCATTTCCTTGCCCAAATTTCCAGCCTATCTATATCCTTCTGTAGCCTCTGACTATGTTCCTCACTGTCTGCAAGTCCTGCCAGTTTTGTGTCGTCCGCAAACTTACTGATCACCCCAGTTACTCCTTCTTCCAGATCATTTATGTAAATCACAAACAGCAGGGGTCCCAATACAGAGCCCTGCGGAACACCACTAGTCACAGGCCTCCAGCCGGAAAAAGACCCTTCCACTACCACCCTCTGTCTTCTATGACCAAGCCAGTTCTCCACCCATCTAGCCACCTCCCCCTTTATCCCATGGGATCCAACCTTTTTCACTAGCCTACCATGAGGGACTTTGTCAAACGCTTTACTAAAGTCCATATAGACAACATCCACGGCCCTTCCTTCATCAACCATTTTGGTCACTTCTTCAAAAAACACCACCAGGTTAGTGAGGCATGACCTCCCTCTCACAAAACCATGTTGACTATCGTTAATGAGTTTACTGGGTATAACACTATATATATTATATAATACACTGTGTTACTGGGTATAACACTGTATATATTATATAATACACTGTGTTATTGGGTATAACACTGTATATATTATATAATACACTGTGTTACTGGGTATAACACTGTATATATTATATAATACACTGTGTTACTGGGTATAACACTGTATATATTATATAATACACTGTGTTACTGGGTATAACACTGTATATATTAGATAATACACTGTGTTACTGGGTATGACACTGTATATTATATAATACACTGTGTTACTGGGTATAACACTGTATATATTATATAATACACTGTGTTACTGGGTATAACACTGTATATATTATATAATACACTGTGTTACTGGGTATAACACTGTATATATTATATAATACACTGTGTTACTGGGTATAACACTGTATATATTATATAATACACTGTGTTACTGGGTATAACACTGTATATATTATATAATAACACACAGGGCATTGCGGGTATATGGCCTCTGTATATATGACTGAACACGCGGTATATCACAGTGCTTTTGTGTGTACGCACTCACTCTCTAAGTTCTCTCTTTCCTAGTGCTCCAGGTTTGAGTGACAGTCCTTCCAGGAGCAAGGATCAATGGCAAACAGGTACCCTGACTCTGTGCAGAACGTCAGTATAATGGTTCGTGCTGTGGCTAAATGCATTGGGCGGTGACAGTTGCATTGTGTGGGTTCACCAGCCATGGGGATGTGGGCACCAACTGGTATGGCATCGGAATCGCAATAAGCTGGCAAAAGCCCTGGAAACTTCCGGCCTATCGGTGACCCACTCTCCTCCCTCTGTCCGGCTGGTAACCCTTCACCAAGTGTCGCCCGTCCGACCGGGCCCACCGTTCTGTGCAAGGGTCGAGTGGCAGATGGCATCACATGGATATAGGGCACCGGGCAGGATAAGTGAGAGAGCTTTCTCCGAGTACACCCTGCCTTGCATGAATCCTTATATCCTATTATTGTTTGCAATGTTTAAACTGCTCAGCTAACTCAGGTTCACTCAAAAGACCTCAGGCTTTTTCCTGATTTGGAACAAAATCACTAACAGTGACACAAGAACACAAGAATGATAGATTCCCGATAGTGCAGGAAGAGGCCATTCGGCCCATTGAGACTGCATCAACAACAATCCCACCCAGACCCTATTCCCGTAACCTCACATATTTACCCTGTTAATCCCCTGACACTAAGGGACAATTTAGCAAAGCCAATTCATCTAACCTGCACATCTTTGGACACTAAAGGGCAATTTAGCATGGCCAATCCACCTAACCTGCACGTCTTTGGACACTAAAGGGCAATTTAGCATGGCCAATCCACCTAACCTGCACGTCTTTGGACACTAAAGGGCAATTTAGCATGGCCAATCCACCTAACTTGCACATCTTTGGACACTAAGGGGCAATTTAGCATGGCCAATCCACCTAACCTGCACGTCTTTGGACACTAAAGGGCAATTTAGCACGGCCAATCCACCTAACCTACACATCTTTGGACACTAAGGGGCAATTTAGCATGGCCAATCCACCTAACCTGCACATCTTTGGACACTAAGGGGCAATTTAGCATGGCCAATCCACCTAACTTGCACATCTTTGGACACTAAGGGGCAATTTAGCATGGCCAATCCACCTAACCTGCACATCTTTGGACACTAAGGGGCAATTTAGCATGGCCAATCCACCTAACTTGCACATCTTTGGACACTAAGGGGCAATTTAGCATGGCCAATCCACCTAACCTACACATCGTTGGCACTAAAGGCGCAATATAGCATGGCCAATCCACCTAACTTACATATCTTTGGACAATAAGGGGCAATTTAGCATGGCCAATCCACCTAACCTACACATCTTTGGACAATAAGGGGCAATTTAGCATGGCCAATCCACCTAACCTGCACATCTTTGGAGTGTGGGAGGAAACCGGAGCACCCGGAGGAAACCCATGCAGACACGGAGGGAACGTGCAAACTCCACACAGACTGTCACCGAAGGCTGGAATCGAACCCAGGTCCCTGGTGCTGTGAGGCAGCAGTGCCAACCACCGTGCCATCCTAGAAGCAAGAATAGGCCCTTCAGGCCTGAGTTCCCCCCCCCCCCCCAGCAGTGGGGGAGCGGACAGAGTCTATTCTCGCCGGAAGGCTGGCTGCTCACACTAGAGGGCGCTACCGCGCGTGTGCAACAGAACAGAGAGACCCGCGCTCCACCGAGACTGGAAAATTCCGCCCAAGGTCAACGGACCTTTCTATGGTCTGCCCCCTCGCCCGCTCCGATTCCTGTGGTGTGTGGGATGGGAAAATTCGCCCCGATGTGCACCCACAGAGCTGGGAGAACTGTCGCCAACAGCAGAGTGACTGAAATCGGGAGATGCTCGAGAGGTCAGAGTTGGCGGAGAGGTGCATTGTGGGGCAATGGGAGATTGCAGAGATTGGGAGTGGGCGAGACGAGAGGAGGGTACGAATGCGCGGGTGAGAGTTTTAACGCTGCCACGCTGCTTAACATTCTTTTGTTCCTTTCTTACAGTTCCTCCCAATCAATCCCAGTCTTTTGATGAGGTAAGACCTGGTTGGCTCTAGAGGTGGAGATGTGAGTGTCAACAGATAAGCGGGAAGTTTCATTTCATTTGGAGTGCCTCGCACTGCTGTCTCACAGCGCCAGGGACCTGGGTTCGATTCCCGGCTCGGGTCACCATCCATGTGGAGTCTGTACGTTCTCCCCCCGTGTCTGCGTGGTTTTCCTCCGGATGCTCCGGTTTCCTCCCACAGTCCGAAAGACGTGCTGGTTACGTGCTTCAGCCGTGCTAAAATTCTCCCTCAGTGTTACCCAAACAGGCGCCGGAGTGTGGCGACTAGGGGATTCTCACAGTAACTTCACTGCAGTGTTAATGTAAGCAGACTTGTGACACTCCCATAATCCAAAAGTACAAAGAACCAAGAAAATTACAGCACAGGAACAGGCCCTTCGGCCCTCCAAGCCTGCACCGACCATGCTGCCCCGACTGAACTAAAGCCCCCTACCCTTCCGGGGACCATATCCCTCTATTCCCAAACTATTTATGTATTTGTCCAGACGCCCCTTGAAAGTCACTATCATATCCGCTTCCACCACCTCCCCCCGGCAGCGAGTGCCAGGCACCCACCACCCTCTGTGTAAAGAAACTTGCCTCGTACATCTCCTTTAAGCCTTGCCCCTCGCATCTTAAACCTGTGCCCCCGAGTAATTGACTCTTCCACCCTGGGAAAGAGCTTAAAATCTGCAGGTGTGGTCAACTGGACATGATAACTTGCCCTTTAGTGTCAGGGGGATTAGCAGGGTAAATATGTGGGGTTACGGGAACAGGGCCTGGGTGGGATTGTTGTCGATGCAGGCGCAATGGGCTGAATGGCCTCCTTCTGCACTGCGGGGATTCTGTGATTCTATTCTGTGCAGTTTTGGTGTCCTTATCTGAGGAAGGATGTCCTTGCTATAGAGGGAGCGCAGCGAGGGTTTACCAGGCTGATTCCTGGGATGGCAGGTCTGTCATATGAGGAGAGACTAAGTCGGTTTGGATTATATTGACTGGAGTTTAGAAGAGGGAGAGGGGATCTCATAGAAACTTATAAAATTCTAACAGGGTTAGACAGGGTAGATTCAGAAAGAATGTTCCCGATGGTGGGGGGAGTCCAGAACTAGGGGTCATAGTTTGAGGATAAGGTATAAGTTTTAAATTTATTTATTAGTCACAAATAGGCTCACATTAACACTGCAATGAAGTAACTGTGAAAATCCCCTAGTTGCCACATTCCGGTGCCTGTTCGGGTAACACTGAGGGAGAATTTAGCACGGCCAATGCACCCTAACCAGCACGTCTTTGGACACTAAGGGGCAACTTAGCATGGCCAATCCACCTAACCTACATGCCTTTGGACAGTAAGGGGCAATTTAGCATGGCCAATCCACCTAACCTGCATGCCTTTGGACAGTAAGGGGCAATTTAGCATGGCCAATCCACCTAACTTGCAAATCTTTGGACAGGAAGGGGCAATTTAGCATGGCCAATCCACCTAACTTGCAAATCTTTGGACAGTAAGGGGCAATTTAGCATGGCCAATCCACCTAACTTGCAAATCTTTGGACAGTAAGGGGCAATTTAGCATGGCCAATCCACCTTACTTGCAAATCTTTGGACAGTAAGGGGCAATTTAGCATGGCCAATCAACCTAACTTGCAAATCTTTGGACAGTAAGGGGCAATTTAGCATGGCCAATCCACCTAACTTGCAAGTCTTTGGACAGTAAGGGGCAATTTAGCATGGCCAATCCACCTAACTTGCAAGTCTTTGGACAGTAAGGGGCAATTTAGCACGGCCAATCCACCTAACCTGCACGTCTTTGGATTGTGGGAGGAAACCTGATCACCCGGAGGAAAGCCACACAGACACCGGGGGAGAACGTGCAGACTCTGCACAGACAGTGACCCGAAGCTGGAATTGAACACGGGTCCATGGCGCTGTGAGGCAGCAGTGCTAACCACCGTTCCGCCCCTAGGAGCTCTGACTCATCAGTGTCGCAAGTGGTGGATAGGTCCAGGCATCCGGTGGAATGAAGCAATTTTCCTGTCACCTTCCCCCACACATCCACCCCTGCCCTCACCCCTCTGCGCCTCCAGCCTCAGCTTCCCCATGTTATTCTGCTGTTTGCCGAGAAGCGTGCCCTCGAGACCAGTTTTTCCCATTGGCCTGATGGCAAAGCGTTCCGTCAGTGACTCAATTAGAACTCCAATTGCTGGAAACCCGGCAGGTGACCCGAGCACAGCAAGATCCCACAGAGATTAAAGACTGAGGGCGAATCGGTTTCTCAGTAGGATAGCGGCGGAGCTGGTCAAACACTGGAGAACTCTCCCAAACTTACTCTTCGAATGACAACCCTGGGACCTTTTCTCACCCAATTCAATGTCCTGATTCCCTCCTTCCCCCCATATCCCTCGATCCCTTTAGCCCCCAAGAGCGATATCTAATTCCTTCTTGAAATCGCACAACGTTTTGGCCTCAACTACTTTCTGTGGGAGTGAATTCCACACATTCACCACCCTCTGGGTGAAGAAATTTCTCCTCCCCTCGAGGGGTGAAGGTTGTCGGGGGTGAAAGGTTGTCAAGGGTGAAAGGTTATCGGGGGTGAAGGGTTATCAAGGGTGAAAGGTTATCAGGGCTGAAAGGTTATCGGGGGGTCGTAAGGAATGTGGGGTTGAGGTTACAATCAGATCAGCCACGATCTTATTGAGGGGGGTAGCAGGCTTGAGAGGCCAAGTGGCCTACTCCTGCTCCTAATGTGTACGTTCCTATTGCCCTTCCAGACTGTAATGACTTCAACAAGGCCCCGGAGGTTGGCCTCTTGAGTATGAGCTCCCTGATTGAGGTAATGACCCAATCAGGGAGCTCATACTCAGAGAAACCCACCTCCTGGGCCTGGCTGAGGTCATTACTCAGACTTTGCATCGTCGCACGCACCTCGATCAGACCACCCCTTAACCCTTCCTCCCTCCGTTCTGTTTCTCTGGCAGGGTCAAGGGTCGGACGGTATCGTCTACGCCACCTTACACGTCAAAGGATACCCCTCGTCAAGGAACAACATCGCGCCAGTGGACAACGACATTTTGTACGCGGCTGTGAAGTTTCAGGCTGATCCGAAGTAGCCTCCCTCCTTCCGTCCGAATCCACGAATCCGTCCAGGCCCTCACGAGCGGCGAACGGGGGTATTTCCGCACCCACTTACATGTCTTTCTCCACACTGGCCGTTTGGATTCTCTCCTTCTGTCAACTTGCCTGCTGCCCCTCCCCCCCACACCTCCCCTCCGCTGCCCCCCCCACCCCTCCAAAACCTCTCACCCCCTCACCCCTACCCTGCCCTTACAACCCCCACACCTCCCCAAGCCCCTCCCTCCCCTCTCAGACCAGAAAATATAAGTCTAAACTGCTGTCACATTTGAGTATGGATGGTTCTCCACCCACAGTGTCTCCGCTTCCTCACCCACCTCACCCACCGACCCAAAGATTGGCCATCCTAAATTGCCCCTTTAGTGTCCAAAGATGTGCAGATTAGGTGGATTGGCCATGCTAAATTGCCCCTTAGTGTCCAAAGATGTGCAGATTAGGTGGATTGGCCATGCTAAATTGTCCCTTAGTGTCCAAAGATGTGCAGGTTAGGTGGATTGGCCATGTTAAATTGTCCCTTAGTCTCCAAAGATGTGTAGGTTAGGTGGATTGGCTGTGCTAAATTGTCCCTTTGTGTCCAAAGATGTGCAGGTTTGGTGGATTGGCCATGCTAAATTGTCCCTTAGTGTCCAAAGATGTGCAGGTTTGGTGGATTGGCCATGCTAAATTGTCCCTTAGTGTCCAAAGATGTGCAGGTTAGGTGGATTGGCCATGCTAAATTGTCCCTTAGTGTCCAAAGATGTGCAGGTTTGGTGGATTGGCCATGCTAAACTGCCCCTTAGCGTCCAAAGATCATAGAAATCATAGAAACCCTACAGTGCAGAAGGAGGCCATTCGGCCCATCGAGTCTGCACCGACCACAATCCCACCCCACATATTTTACCCACTAATCCCTCTAACCTACGCATCCCAGGACACTAAGGGGCAATTTTTAACCTGGCCAATCAACCTAACCCGCACATCTTTGGACTGTGGGAGGAAACCGGAGCACCCGGAGGAAACCCACGCAGACACGAGGAGAATGTGCAAACTCCACACAGACAGTGACCCGAGCCGGGAATCGAACCTGGGACCCTGGAGCTGTGAAGCAGCAGTGCTAACCACTGTGCTACCGTGCAGGTTAGAGCTATTTGCCATGTGAATTGCACATCTTTGGACACTCAGGGACAATTTAGCATGGCCAATCCACCAAACCTGCACATCTTTGGAGTGTGGGAGGAAACCGGAGCACCCGGAGGAAACCCCCACACACAGACAGTGATCTGAGGCTGGAATCGAACCCGGGTCCCCGGAGCTGTGAGGCAACAACGCTGGCCAATCCACCTAACCTGCACATCTTTGGACACTAAGGGGCAATTTAGCATGGCCAATCCACCTAACCTGCACATCTTTGGACACTAAGGGGCAATTTAGTACGGCCAATCCACCTAACCTGCACATCTTTGGACACTAAGGGGCAATTTAGCATGGCCAATCCACCTAACCTGCACATCTTTGGACACTAAGGGGCAATTTAGCATGGCCAATCCACCTAACCTGCACATCTTTGGACACTAAGGGGCAATTTAGCATGGCCAATCCACCTAACCTGCACATCTTTGGACACTAAGGGGCAATTTAGCATGGCCAATCCACCTAACCTGCACATCTTTGGACACTAAGGGGCAATTTAGCATGGCCAATCCACCTAACCTGCACATCTTTGGACACTAAGGGGCAATTTAGCATGGCCAATCCACCTAACCTGCACATCTTTGGACACTAAGGGACAATTTAGCATGGCTAATCCACCTAACCTGCACATCTTTGGACACTCAGGGACAATTTAGCATGGCCAATCCACCTAACCTACACATCTTTGGACACTAAGGGGCAATTTAGCATGGCCAATCCACCTAACCTACACATCTTTGGACACCAAGGGACAATTTAGCATGGCCAATCCACCTAACCTACACATCTTTGAACACGAAGGGGCAATTTAGCATGGCTAATCCACCAAACCCGCACATCTTTGGATACTGAGGGGCAATTTAGCATGGCCAATCCACCTAACCTACACATCTTTGAACACGAAGGGGCAATTTAGCATGGCTAATCCACCAAACCCGCACATCTTTGGATACTGAGGGGCAATTTAGCATAGCCAATCCAGCTAATCTACACATCTTTGGAGCGTGGGAGGAAACCGGAGCACCGGAAGGAAACCCACCAGACATGGCGGGGTGGTGGTGGGGGGTAGATCATGCAGACTCCGCACCTGACAGTGACCTGAGACCGGAATCGAACCCGGGTCCCTGGCGCTGTGAGGCTGCAGTGCGTTACCATGCTGTCTTTACCCGGTCTGGCCTACACGTGACTCCAGACCCAGGGCCAATGTGGTTGACTCTTAACTGCCCTCTCTGCTGAGCGAGCCACTCAGTTGTGTTCGAGAAAGTAGCCCACCAATACCCTCTCAAGTGCAACTGGGGATGGACAATGAGTGTCGTCTTTACCCTGCGATGCCCGTACCCTGTGAACGAATGTTTCTGGCAAAACATAGCGTCGGAAAATAGTCAGAGGTTGAGTGCTTATCGAAATGGATTTGACCTTGCTCAACACTAGACTGTAAATAAGCGGCAAATCTTTCTGCCACAGTTGTTGAGAATCTCGCCATGGAGAGACATCTCTATCCCTCTCTGTCTGTGAACAGTGAGGGATGAATCAAAGACCCCAGCCATGCACAGACAAGACAGTAAGATGTCCTGTAGAGGTTGTTGAAGGCTCTTCATGATGCAACTCATCGATCCTGGGGTAGTAGGTCGTGTTCATTCATTTTGATTTATTGCACTCAATAAACAAGTTGATTCTCATCTCAAACCGCGGTTCTACAAAAGCATCTGAAAGCACTTTAAAAACATGTACCTGGTCAAAGTTCACGGGGCAATATCTCAGTCCGACATGAATATGGAAGAAACACAAAGACACAAATGAGACACCCACCCACCAGGGTACAGATATCTCCCTGAGAGAGAGAGAGGGGACTGAGGGACACCAGTCAGTGTACAGATATCTCCCTGAGAGGGAGAGAGGGGACTGAGAGACACCAGTCAGTGTACAGATATCTCCCTGAGAGAGAGAGAGAGGGGACTGAGAGACACCAGTCAGTGTACAGATATCTCCCTGAGAGGGAGAGAGGGGATTGAGAGACACCAGTCAGTGTACAGATATCTCCCTGAGAGAGAGAGAGAGAGGACTGAGAGACACCAGTCAGTGTACAGATATCTCCCTGAGAGAGAGAGAGGGGGGATTGAGAGACACCAGTCGGTGTACAGATATCTCCCTGAGAGAGAGAGAGGGGATTGAGAGACACCAGTCAGTGTACAGATATCTCCCTGAGAGAGAGAGGGGGCTGAGAGACACCAGTCAGTGTACAGATATCTCCCTGAGAGAGAGGGGACTGAGAGACACCAGTCAGTGTACAGATATCTTCCTGAGAGAGAGAGGGGGGACTGAGGGACACCAGTCAGTGTACAGATATCTCCCTGAGAGGGAGAGAGGGGACTGAGAGACACCAGTCAGTGTACAGATATCTCCCTGAGAGAGAAAGAGAGGGGACTGAGAGACACCAGTCAGTGTACAGATATCTCCCTGAGAGGGAGAGAGGGGACTGAGAGACACCAGTCAGTGTACAGATATCTCCCTGAGAGAGAGAGAGGACTGAGAGACACCAGTCAGTGTACAGATATCTCCCTGAGAGAGAGAGGGGATTGAGAGACACCAGTCAGTGTACAGATATCTCCCTGAGAGAGAGAGGGGGCTGAGAGACACCAGTCAGTGTACAGATATCTCCCTGAGAGAGAGGGGACTGAGAGACACCAGTCAGTGTACAGATATCTTCCTGAGAGAGAGAGGGGGGACTGAGGGACACCAGTCAGTGTACAGATATCTCCCTGAGAGGGAGAGAGGGGACTGAGAGACACCAGTCATTGTACAGATATCTCCCTGAGAGGGAGAGAGGGGACTGAGAGACACCAGTCATTGTACAGATATCTCCCTGAGAGAGAGAGAGAGGGGACTGAGAGACACCAGTCAGTGTACAGATATCTCCCTGAGAGGGAGAGAGGGGACTGAGAGACACCAGTCAGTGTACAGATATCTCCCTGAGAGGGAGAGAGGGGACTGAGAGACACCAGTCAGTGTACAGATATCTCCCTGAGGGAGAGAGTGGGGACTGAGAGACACCAGTCAGTGTACAGATATCTCCCTGAGAGAAAGAGAGGGAACTGAGAGACACCAGTCAGTGTACAGATATCTCCCTGAGAGGGAGAGAGGGGACTGAGAGACACCAGTCAGTGTACAGATATCTCCCTGAGGGAGAGAGTGGGGACTGAGAGACACCAGTCAGTGTACAGATATCTCCCTGAGAGAAAGAGAGGGAACTGAGAGACACCAGTCAGTGTACAGATATCTCCCTGAGAGAGAGAGAGGGGATTGAGAGACACCAGTTAGTGTACAGATATCTCCCTGAGGGAGAGAGAGGGGACTGAGAGACACCAGTCAGTGTACAGATATCTCCCTGAGAGAGAGAGAGAGAGGACTGAGAGACACCAGTCAGTGTACAGATATCTCCCTGAGAGAGAGAGAGAGAGAGGACTGAGAGACACCAGTCAGTGTACAGATATCTCCCTGAGGGAGAGAGAGGGGACTGAGAGACACCAGTCAGTGTACAGATATCTCCCTGAGAGAGAGAGAGAGGGGACTGAGAGACACCAGTCAGTGTACAGATATCTCCCTGAGAGAGAGAGAGAGGGGACTGAGAGACACCAGTCTGTGTACAGATATCTCCCTGAGAGAGAGAGCGGGGGGAACTGAGAGACACCAGTCAATGTACAGATATCTCCCTGAGAGGGAGAGAGAGGGGACTGAGAGACACCAGTCAGTGTACAGATATCTCCCTGAGAGAGAGAGCGGGGGGAACTGAGAGACACCAGTCAGTGTACAGATATCTCCCTGAGAGAGAGGGGACTGAGAGACACCAGTCAGTGTACAGATATCTCCCTGAGAGAGAGAGAGAGGGGACTGAGAGACACCAGTCAGTGTACAGATATCTCCCTGAGAGAGAGAGCGGGGGGAACTGAGAGACACCAGTCAGTGTACAGATATCTCCCTGAGAGAGAGAGAGAGGGGACTGAGAGACACCAGGCAACACAAGGGAATGGCCAATCACTTGGAAGAAAGAGGATTGGGATTGTGACAGGACGAATTAGATGAAGGGCAGAAGGTGAGCCTGAGAGATAGCAGGCAGGTCTTCCTTGGAAGGGCTCGAGATTTAGCCTTTATTATTAATGCACGCAGAGGTTATCTTTATCATTCTAGAGCGTTCTTGAGGTTCCATCACAGCGTCGCCATCTTTCTCCACTCCGCCCACGCCCACTTTATTTCGTAGGGTAGGGGGCGATCTGGTTAGGAGGGAGGGCGTAGGCCTGTTGTGGAGGGTAGGTGGGTGCTGCCATGTAGGTCGGTTGTGGCAGCACCGTGGTGCTGGCGTTTACCACCGTCACGGTGTTCTTGCGCGCCTTCAGTTCACGCGCCATCTGACACCAGCCGCAACAGTTGCACCAATACATGATGCAGCAGTCATTAAAGATGGAACCCTGGAGCGGGGGGGCAGTGGGGGGGGAGGAGACAAGACACAAGGTGTGGTTAGATTAATCACTGCCGGCCACCGATCATCGATCGCTCGCCCACCCGCTCGCTTCCCCCACCCCTTCCCCGCGGCGCAGTGGGGTTAGCGTCCCAGAGCCAGACATTGCGGGTTCAAGTCCCGACCCAGGGCATGATGGTCATCCAATCACTGCCATGCCGTTCGGCCCGTCAAGTCTGCACCCAAGTCCTTACCCAAGTATCTTACCCAAGTCCTCTCTCCGTAACCCCATAGCTAATCCATCTACCCTACATATTTGGACACTAAGGGGCAATTGAGCATGGCCAATCCACCTAGCCTACACATCTTTGGACACTAAGGGAAAATTTAGCATGGCCAATCCACCTAACCTGCACATCTTTGGACACTAAGGGACAATTTAGCACGGCCAATCCACCTAGCCTACACATCTTTGGACACTCAGGGGCAATTTAGCACGGCCGAAGATGTGCTGGTTAGGTGGATTGGCCAAGCTAAATTGTCCCTTAGTGTCCAAAGATGTGCAGGTTAGGTGGATTGGCCATGCTAAATTGTCCCTTAGTGTCCAAAGATGTGCAGGTTAGGTGGATTGGCCATGCTAAATTGTCCCTTAGTGTCCAAAGATGTGTAGGTTAGGTGGATTGACCAAGCTAAATTGTCCCTTAGTGTCCAAAGATGTGCAGGTTAGGTGGATTGGCCAAGCTAAATTGTCCCTTAGTGTCCAAAGATGTGCAGGTTAGGTGGATTGGCCAAGCTAAATTGTCCCTTAGTGCCCAAAGATGTGCAGGTTAGGTGGATTGGCCATGCTAAATTGCCCCTTAGTGTCCAAAGATGTGCAGGTTAGGTGGATTGGCCATGCTAAATTGCCCCTTAGTGTCCAAAGATGTGCAGGTTAGGTGGATTGGCCATGCTAAATTGCCCCTTAGTGTCCAAAGATGTGCTGGTTAGGTGGATTGGCCATGCTAAATTGCCCCTTAGTGTCCAAAGATGTGCAGGTTAGGTGGATTGGCCATGCTAAATTGCCCCTTAGTGTCCAAAGATGTGCTGGTTAGGTGGATTGGCCATGCTAAATTGCCCCTTAGTGTCCAAAGATGTGCAGGTTAGGTGGATTGGCCATGCTAAATTGTCCCTTAGTGTCCAAAGATGTGCAGGTTAGGTGGATTGGCCAAGCTAAATTGTCCCTTAGTGTCCAAAGATGTGCTGTTTCGGTGAATTGGCCAAGCTAAATTGTCCCTTAGTGTCCAAAGATGTGCAGGTTAGGTGGATTGGCCATGCTAAATTGTCCCTTAGTGTCCAACGATGTGCAGGTTAGGTGGATTGGCCAAGCTAAATTGTCCCTTAGTGTCCAAAGATGTGCAGGTTAGGTGAATTGGCCATGCTAAATTGCCCCTTAGTGTCCAAAGATGTGCGGGTTAGGTGGATTGGCCGTGCAAAATTGCCCCTTAGTATCAGGGGATTAGCAGGGTAAATGTGTGGGGTTATGGGGATAGGGTCTGGGTGGGATTGTGGTCGGTGCAGACTCGATGGGCCGAATGGCCTCCTTCTGCACTGTAGGGATTCTATGATTTCTTACCACAGATACATCCACAGCCAGTGGTGTTGGAACGCACTGGTATGTCCAAGCACCTCCATGATTGGTGGGTACAACTGGAGTTTGGGTTCTTTCTTGACACTTTTCGTCCCATTTTGGTTTAATGTTCAAAGTTTCCTTTCGCGATTTTAAGCGGCTGCCGTTTTAATTTGCCCCTCAGTTTGGTTAATTATTTTTTCCTCTAAAGGGTTAAAAGGGAAACAGCTGGGACACGGCTACAAGAGGGCACGGATTTAGATCTGATTATTGAAGGGCACCGGACATTTCAGAAGGACGGGAAGTGAAACAAAGGTGGAAGAATAGTTCTGTTAATCGGTGATGGCTTTGACACATCAGGGAGGGATGTGGGTAGGTTCAGGAAACCAGGATGGAGAAGCGGTTTGTGTAGACATGGGAAATGACAAAAGGAAGAAGCCAATGTCAACAACACGAAGGAGATTGTCATCGACTTCAGGAAGCGTAGAGGAGGACATGCCCCTGTCTACATCAACGGGGACGAAGTAGAAAGGGTCGAGAGCTTCAGGTTTCTAGGTGTCCAGATCACCAACAACCTGTCCTGGTCCCCCCACGCCGACACTATAGTTAAGAAAGCCCCACCAACGCCTCTACTTTCTCAGGAGGCTAAGGAAATTTGGCATGTCCGCTACGACTCTCACCAACTTTTACAGATGCACCATAGAAAGCATTCTTTCTGGGTGTATCACAGCTTGGTCTGGCTCCTGCTCTGCCCAAGACTGCGAGAAACTACGAAAGGTCGTGAATGTAGCCCAGTCCATCACGCAAACCCTGTCTCCCATCCATTGACTCTGTCTACACTTCCTGCTGCCTCGGGGAAAAGCAGCCGGCATAATTAAGGACCCCACGCACCCCGGACATTCTCTCTTCCACCTTCTTCCATCGGGAAAAAGATGCAAATGTCTGAGGTCACGTACCAACCGGGACTCAAGAACAGCTTCTTCCCTGCTGCCATCAGACTTTTGAATGGACCCACCTTGCATTAAGTTGATCTTTCTCTACACCCTAGCTATGACTGTGACACTACATTCTGCACCCTCTCCTTTCCTTCTCCTCTATGTACTCTATGAATGGTATGCTTTGTCTGTATAGCGCGCAATAAACAATACTTTTCACTGTATCCCAATACACGTGACAATAATAAATCAAATCAAATCCTTCTCCCCTATGTACTCTATGAACGGTATGCTTTGTCTCTATAGTGCTCAAGAAACAATACTTTTCACTGTATCCCAATACGCATGACAAAATCAAATCAAATCAAAATCACTTATGGGAAGGGTGTACAGATCCCTCTAACAGATCCCACATAATCGGACACAGTATAAAGGAAAAGATAATGGATGGGGGGGGAGTACCGTAGTGGTATTGTCACTGGGCTAGTAATCCAGAGACCCAGGGTAAGGCTATGAGGACCCAGGTTCGAATCCCACCATGGCAGATGGTGAACTTTGTATTCAATAAAAATCTGGAATTAAGAATCTATTGATGACCATGAAACCATTGTCGGAAAAACCCACCTGGTTCGCTAATCTGCCATCCTTACCCGGTCTGGCCTATATAATCCCTGCAGTGCAGAAGGAGGCCCTTCAGCCCATCCACATATGACTCCAGAGACACAGCAACATGGTTAACTCTCAACTGCCCTCGGACTACTAGGGATGGGCAATAAATGCTGGCCCAGCCAGCGACGCCCATGTCCCACGAATGGATAAGGAAGAATAATGGGAAACCACAGAGCGAAGGCACCTCTCGGTAATAGCGATCGTATGATTGAATTGAATATTCAGTTTGAGGGAGGGAAGAGTGGGTCAAGACTAGTGTTCTAAACTTAAATAATTATTATTAAGCAAATATGAGGGCATTGACGCAGAGATAGCGAAAGTGAACTGCCAAACGCGGTAAAGGGAATATGACATTGGAGATACAGTGAAAGGTATTTAAGGGGATCATTCAGAACTCACAGAATAGATACAATCCAATCTGATAGAAAGGGGAGGCTCCAATCTTTAACGCCGCGCATTAACCTGGTACCAAGAAAAAAATGAGCGTACAGGTTCATACTTCACCCATTTCGATATAGGAGCAGAATTAGGCCATTCGGCCCATCGAGTCTCCTCCGCCATGGCTGATAAGTTTCTCAATCCCATTCTCCCGCCTTTTCCCCATGACCCTTGATCCTCTTACCAATCAAGAACCGATCTATCTCTGTCTTAAATACTCTCAATGGCCCAGCCTCCTCTGTGGCAATGAATTCCACAGATTCACCCACCCTCTGGCTGAAGAAATTCCTCCTCATCTCGGTTCTAAAGGGTCATCCCTTTACTCTGAGGCTGTGCTCTCGGATCCTAATCTCTCTTATTAATGGAAACACCTTCCCCCACTTCCGCTCTATCCAGGCCTTTCCGTATTCTGCAAGTTTCAATTAGATTCTCCCCTTCATCCTTCCTGACTCCATCGAGTACAGACCCAAAGTCCTCAAACGCTCCCCATACGACAAGCTCTTCATTCCAGGGATCATTCTTGTGAACCTCCCCTGGACCCTTTCCAAGGCCGGCACATCCTTCCTTCGATACGGGGCCCAAAATTGCTCACAATACTCCAAATGGGGTCTGACCAGAGCCTTATACAGCCTCAGAAGTACATCACAGGATCACAAAATTCAGTGCAGAAGAGGCCCTTCGGCCCATCGAGTTTGCACTGACGCATGACCTGCCCACCTAATCCCACTTGACCCATAGCGTTGAATGTTACGCCGTGCCAAGTACCCATCCGGGTACTTTTTCAAGGATGTGAGGCCTCCCGCCTCCACCACCCTCCCAGGCCGCGCATTCCAGACCCTCACCACCCTCTGGGTAAAAAAGCTTTTCCTCAAATCCTCCCCTAAACCTCCCACCCCCCCCTCACTTTTAACTTGTGTCCCCTCGTGACTGACCCTTCAACTCAGGGGAACGGCTGCTCCTTATCCACCCTGTCCATGCCCCTCATAATCTTGAACACCTCGATCAGGTCGCCCCCTCAGTCTTCTCTGCTCCAGAGAAAACAACCCAAGTCTACCCAACCTCTCTTCATAACTTAAATGTTCCACCCCAAGCAGCATCCTGGTGAATCTCCTCTGCATCCCCTCCAGTGCATTCACGTCCTTCCTATAATGTGGTGACCAGAATTGCAGACAGTACTCCAGCTGTGGCCTCATCAAAGTTCTATACAACTCCATCATGACCTCCCTGCTTTTGTAATCTGTACCCCGATTGATAAAGGCGAGTGTGCCTTGTGCCTTTTTCACCACCCTATTAACCTGCCTTTCTGCCTTCAGAGATCTATGGGCAAACACGCCAAGGTCCCTTTTGTTCTTTGGAACTTCCAAGTGTCAGACCTTTCACACTATACTTCCTTATCAAATTACTCCTTCCGAAGCGTATCATCTCACACTTTTTAGGGTTAAGCTAGGCACCTTTGAAGGGTCATTGTGGTGAACCATAGATGGTTACCACTATGGGTACTTGTACAAATGTTACTCTTGTTACTGTTGGGGTTAGGGTTGGGGTGTTCCACCTGTTAGCATTGTTCTGTGGTACACTCCGTTTGGCTCCGCCTTCCTATAGGAGTATAAAGGTCACTGCTACTTCCTAGTGACCCTTTAGACTGGGATTGTATTGTTAAGCAGTATGCTCTATTCTTGTTGCGAATAAAAGCCTTTATTCCCGGGTACGTCCTAGCCTCCCGAGTGGATTAATCGCGCATCAATTTTATTCGCAATAAATTTTGTCCCGAAAAAAAAAATGGAGCAGATGCTGAAACCCGATCGGCTAACCTTGGATCCGCGTGCCGCGGGAGCGTCGAACACTTTCGACCATTGGTTGAAGTGTTTCCAGGATTACATCGACGCCTCAACAGCAGCCTCCAAATTGCCCAGCGCGCTCCACATGCAGTCTCTCGACACTCAAAATTACCCTGCCTTCCTTATTTGAAAATCTCGTGCCAGGCTGCAAGCCCATCGCGACTAAGAGCAGGCATTACAGCGCTGAGGATCGGATCTTTATTCGATCTGAGGTTCAGCGGCTCCTCAGGGAAGGGATCATTCAACCTAGCACTAGCCCATGGAGAGCACAAGTCGTGGTGGTAAAGACTGGAGACAAGCCCCGGATGGTCATAGACTATAGTCAGACCATTAATAGGTACACGCAGCTGGACGCGTACCCTCTCCCGCGCATATCTGACATGGTCAACCAGATTGCGCAGTACCGGGTGTTCTCCACCATCGACTTGAAGTCAGCCTACCACCAGCTCCCCATTCGCCCAGAGGACCGCAAATACACGGCCTTTGAGGCGGATGGCCGTCTCTACCACTTCTTAAGGGTCCCTTTCGGCGTCACTAATGGGGTCTCGGTCTTCCAGCGTGAGATGGACCGAATGGTGGACCAAAACGGGCTACGGGCTACCTTCCCGTACCTGGACAACATCACTATCTGTGGCCATGACCAGCAGGACCACGACGCCAACCTCCTGAAGTTTTTACGCACTGCGTCTCGCCTGAACCTGACCTATAACAGGGAGAAGTGCGTATTCAGCAAGCACCGCCTAGCAATCCTCGGATACGTGGTGGAAAACGGGGTCATCGGCCCCGATCCAGACCGTATGCGTCCCCTCCTTGAACTTCCCCTACCCACTAGCATCAAAGCACTGAGATGATGCTTAGGCTTCTTCTCGTACTATGCACAGTGGGTTCCCAATTACGCGGACAAAGCCCGTCTGCTCATAAAATCTACCTCTTTTCCCCTGACAGCAGAGGCTCGCCTAGCCTTTGAAGGGATAAAAGCCGACATCGCGACAGCCACAATGCACGCTGTCGATGAGTCCATCCCCTTCCAGGTGGAGAGTGGTGCATCTGATTTCGCCCTGGCCGCCACACTTAACCAGGCGGGCAGGCCCGTCGCCTTTTTCTCTCGCACCCTCCAAGGCCCTGAAATTCGGCACTCCGCTGTGGAAAAAGAGGCTCAGGCCATTGTGGAGGCCGTCCAGCATTGGCGCCATTATTTGGCTGGAAAACGATTTACCCTGCTCACGGACCAGCGGTCCGTGGCGTTCATGTTCAACAACACGTTAAGGGGAAAAATTAAGAATGATAAAATCTTGAGGTGGAGAATCGAACTCTCCACCTACAACTATGATATCATGTACCGTCCAGGGAAGCTCAATGAACCCTCAGATGCCCTGTCGCGTGGAACATGTGCCAGTGTGCAGGAGGACCGGCTACAGGCCCTCCACAATGATCTCTGCCATCCGGGGATCACTCGGCTCTTCCATTTCATAAAGGCCCGGAATCTGCCCTACTCCATAGAAGATGTCAGGTCGATAACTCGAAGCTGCCAGGTATGTGCTGAGTGCAAGCCACACTTCTACCGGCCTGACAGGACACACCTCATTGAGGCCACTCGCCCTTTTGAACGACTGAGTGTTGATTTCAAGGGCCCCCTTCCTTCGACAGATCGGAATGTGTATTTCCTCAACGTGGTTGACGAGTACTCCCGATTCCCTTTTGCCACCCCCTGTTCTGACATGTCCGCTGCCACGGTCATGAAAGCCTTGCGGAGTCTTTTTACCCTGTTCGGCTACCCCAGTTATATCCACAGTGATAGGGGCTCGTCGTTTATGAGCGACGACTTGAGGCAATACCTGCTCTCTAAAGGAATTGCCTCAAGTAGGACTACGAGTTACAACCCCAGGGGTAACAGGCAGGTCGAAAGAGAAAACGCTACAGTCTGGAAGGCTGTCTTACTGGCGTTAAGGTCTAGGGGTCTTCCAGTCTCCCGTTGGCAAGAGGTACTTTCTGATGCGCTCCATTCAATCCGGTCCCTCCTGTGTACGGCAACCAACGCTACCCCACATGAGCGGATGTTTACCTTCCCTAGGAAGTCTTCCTCTGGGACCTCACTGCCGTCTTGGTTGACGTACTCAGGACCTGTCCTCCTGCGGCGGCATGTTAGGGCCCGCAAGTCCGACCCTTTGGTTGAACAGGTCCATCTCCTCCACGCCAACCCTCAATATGCCTATGTGGCATACCCTGACGGGCGAGAGGACACGGTCTCTATCAGAGATCTGGCGCCTGCAGGGGACCTGGAAACCCCCGTCGCTCCCGCACCCCTGGTTAGGGTTCCTTTGCCCGTTCTCTCCCCTCCTGACACGGCGCGGGCAGTATCGGGACCTCCACTTAATCCTCTTACTCCCGTGTACAGCTTGCCTGAGTCCAGGAGATTGTCGCCACCTCGAGGTCCACCGATGCGTGAGGAACTGGAGGAGTCACTGGACACCACCTTGGAGAGAGGGTCACCACGGTCACCAGAACCGGCGCTACCGCCAGTGCTGCGGAGGTCGCAGAGACGGTGCGGACCTCCGATACGACTGAACTTGTGAATATATGGACAGCTCGTAGTGTTTTTTTTACCCCACCGGCCTTTGTTTTTAAAGGAGGGGTGAATGTGGTGAACCATAGATGGTTATCACTATGGGTACTTGTACATATGTTACTCTTGTTACTGTTGGGGTTAGGGTTGGGGTGTTCCACCTGTTAGCATTGTTCTGTGGTACACTCCGTTTGGCTCCGCCTTCCTATAGGACTATAAAGGTCACTGCACTTCCTAGTGGCCCTTAGTCTGGGATAGTATTGTTATGATGTGGAGGTGCCGGCGTTGGACTGGGGTAAACACAGTAAGAAGTCTCACAACACCAGGTTAAAGTCCAACAGGTTTATTTGGTAGCAAATACCATAAGCTTTCGGAGCAATGCTCCTTCTTTAACCTGGTGTTGTGAGACTTCTTACTATAGTATTGTTAAGCAGTATGCTCGATTCTTGTTGCGAATAAAAGCCTTTATTCCCGGGTACGATCTAGCCTCCCGAGTGGATTAATCGCGCATCAGTATTCGGAAGCAAAAACAAGGCGGCAGATTACTACCTGAATGGCTGTAAATTGGGAGAGGGGAGTGTGCAGAGGGACCTGGGTGTCCTTGTCCACCAGTCGCTGAAGGTAAGCATGCAGGTGCAGCAGGCGGTAAAGAAGGCAAATGGTATGTTGGCCTTCATTGCGAGAGGTTTCGAGTACAGGAGCAGGGATGTGTTGTTGCAATTATACAGGGCCTTGGTGAGGCCACACCTGGAGTATTGTGTGCAGTTTTGGTCTCCTTTTCCGAGGAAGGATGTTCTTGCTCTGGAGGGAGTGCAGCGAAGGTTTACCCGGCTGATTCCGGGGATGGCGGGACTGATGTGTGAGGAGAGATTGACCAGGTTAGGATTGTTTTCACTGGAGTTCAGACGAATGAGGGGGAGGATCTCATAGAGACTTATAAAATTCTAACAGGACTAGACAGGGTAGATGCAGGGAGGATGTTCCCGATGGTGGGGGGAGTCCAGAACCAGGGGGTCACAGTCTGAGGATTCGGGGTAGACCATTTAGGCCGGGGCTGAGGAGACATTTCTTCACCCAAAGACCCTGTGGAATTCATTACCACAGGAAGTAGTTGGTGCCAAAACATTGAATGTATTCAAGAGGCGGCTGGATATAGCACTTGGGGCGAACGGGATCAAAGGTTATGGGGGGAAAGCAGGATTAGGCTATTGAGTTGGATGATCAGCCATGATGGTGATGAATGGTGGAGCAGGCTCGAAGGGCCGAATGGCCTCCTCCTGCTCCTATCTTCTATGTTTCTTTTCTCTCCCCACAGACGCTGTCAGACCTGCTGAGATTTTCCAGCATTTTCTGCTTTGGTTTCAGGTTCCAGCATCGGCAGTCTTTCAGCACTGAGTCCCTGCTACGGATCGGAGTAAATGCTAATGTTGTAACTAACTTGCTAACACCCAACCGGTTTCGGGTTCGACATCACGAGACGGGAATGAGCTGGCACAGAAATTGATGGGCCGAATGGAAGAGGGCGGATGGAGGGTAGGGGGGGGGGTGGAGAGGGGAGGAGGGTGGTTGTTGGAAAGGGAGCTAGCACAGGAGTGACGGGTCGAACGGACAGCTGACAAAAGGCTCGAGCTGCCTCCAAAGCACACCCCACCCGCTCCCATCCCGTTCCGCCGCTCCCACTCACCGGAATTCCGTGTCGCTCGCGCATGGAGGCCCGCATAGAGAGGGAGATGGGAGGAATGGCTCCCATGCTGATGTAGCCACATCCGTTACAGGTCTGGTCCAGCATTGGAAGGCAGAGGCATTCTCCAAACTGATCGACTGTCTTGCACATAAAACATGGCATGCACCAAAAGGCACAGCAACCTACAGAGTTCCAACAGCAAAAACAACAAGGTCAGAATTCACTTCATAGAATCATAGAATCCTTACACTGCAGGAGGAGGCCATTCAGCCCGTCGAGACTCCACCGGCCACAATCCCACCCAGGCCCTATTCCCCATAACCCCACATATTTACCCCGCTAATCCCCCGACACCCGGGTCAATTTAGCGTGGACAATCCACCCATCCTGCACATCTTTGGAGGAAACCGGAGCACCCATAGGAAACCCGCGCAGACACGGGGAGAACGTGCAGACTCCGCGCAGACAGTCACCCAAGCCGGGAATCGAACCCGGGTCTCAGGCGCTGTGAGGCAGCAGCGCTAACCACTGTGTCACCGTGCCTTTACAAATACATCCTATTCACACTCAAAATCTTCAGCAAAGAGATCTAGGGGTACATCAACGGGGATGAAGTAGAAAGGGTCGAGAGCTTCAAGTTTTTAGGTGTCCAGATCACCAACAACCTGTCCTGGTCCCCCCCATGCCGACACTATAGTTAAGAAAGCCCCACCAACGCCTCTACTTTCTCAAAAGACTAAGGAAATTCGGCATGTCCGCTACGACTCTCACCAACTTTTACAGATGCACCATAGAAAGCATTCTTTCTGGTTGTATCACAGCTTGGTCTGGGCTCCTGCTCTGCCCAAGACTGAAAGGAACTACAAAAGGTCATGAATGTAGCCCAATCCATCACGCAAACCAGCCACCCATCCATTGACTCCATTTACACTTCCCGCTGCCTCGGGAAAAGCAGCCAGCATAATTAATTACCCCACGCACTCCGGACATTCCCTCTTCCACCTTCTTCCATCAGGAAGAAGATACAAAATTCTGAGGTCACGTACCAACCGACTCAAGAACAGCTTCTTCCCTGCTGCCGTCAGACTTTTGAATGGACCTACCTCGCATTAAGCTGATCTTTCTCTACACCCTAGCTATGACTGTAACACTACATTCTGCACCCTCTCCTTTCCTTCTCTATGAACAGGATGTTTTGTCCGTATAGCGCGCAAGAAACAAGACTTTTCACTATATGTAAATACATGTGACAATAATAAATCAAAGGTTCATAGCTCCTTGAAAGTGGAGTCACAGGTGGACAGAGTGGTGAAGAAGGCATTCGGCATGCTTGGTTTCATCGGCCAGAACATTGAATACAGGAGTTGGGACGTCTTGTTGAAGTTGTACAAGACATTGGTAAGGCCACACTTGGAATACTGTGTACAGTTCTGGTCACCCTTTATTTATTTATTCATCACAAGTAAGGCTGACATTAACACTGCAATGAAGTGACTGTGGAATTCCCCTAGTCGCCGCACTCCGGTGCCTGTTGAGTAACACTGAGGGAGAATTTAGCACAGCCAATGCACCCTAACCAGCACGTCTTTCGGACTGTGGGAGGAAACCGGAGCACCCGGAGGAAACCCACGCAGACACGGGGAGAGAACATGCAGACTCCGCACAGACAGTGACCCAAGCCGGGAATCGAACGGAGGTCCCTGCCGCTGTGAGGCAGCAGTGCTAACCCGCTGTGCCACCGTGCCGCCCCAGTGTGTTATCCCAGACATTGGTAAGGCCACACTTGGAATACTGTGTGCAATTCTGATCACCCTATTATAGAAATGAGATTATTAAACTAGAAAGAGTGCAGAAAAGATTTACTAGGATGCTACCGGGATTTGATGGTTTGAGTTATAAGGAGAGGCTGGATAGACTGGGACTTTTTTCTCTGGAGCATAGGAGGCTGAGGGGTGACCTTATAGAGGTCTATAAAATAATGAGGGGCACAGATCAGCTAGATAGTCAATATCTTTTCCCAAAGATAGGGGAGTCTAAAACTAGGGGGCTTAGGCTTAAGGTAAGAGGGGAGAGATACAAAAGTGACCAGAGGGGCAATTCTGTTCACTCAGAGGGTGGTGAGTGTCTGGAACAAGCTGCCAGAGGCAGTAGTAGAGGTGGATACAATTTTGTCTTTTAAGAAGCATTTAAACAGTTACATGGGTAAGATGGGTATCATAAGAACATAAGAACATAAGAAATAGGAGCAGGAGTAGGCCATCTAGCCCCTCGAGCCTGCCGCGCCATTCAATAAGAGCATGGCTGATCTGACGTGGATCAGTACCACTTACCCGCCTGATCCCCATAACCCTTAATTCCCTTACCGCTCAGGAATCCGTCCATCTGCGCTTTAAACATATTCAGCGAGGTAGCCTCCACCACCTCAGTGGGCAGAGAATTCCAGAGATTCACCACCCTCTGGGAGAAGAAGTTCCTCCTCAACTCTGTCTTAAACCGACCCCCCTTTATTTTGAGGCTGTGTCCTCTAGTTTTAACTTCCTTACTAAGTGGAAAGAATCTCTCCGCCTCCACCCTATCCAGCCCCCGCATTATCTTATAAGTCTCCATAAGATCCCCCCTCATCCTTCTAAACTCCAACGAGTACAAACCCAATCTCCTCAGCCTCTCCTCATAATCCAAACCCCTCATCTCCGGTATCAACCTGGTGAAACTTCTCTGCACTCCCTCCAATGCCAATATATCCTTCCTCATATAAGGGGACCAATACTGCACACAGTATTCCAGCTGCGGCCTCACCAATGCCCTGTACAGGTGCATCAAGACATCCCTGCTTTTATATTCTATCCCCCTCGCAATATAGGCCAACATCCCATTTGCCTTCTTGATCACCTGTTGTACCTGCACACTGGGCTTTTGGGCCAAATGCGGGCAATTTGGACTAGCTTAGGGGTTACAAAAAGGGGCGGCATGGACAAGTTGGGCCGAAGGGCCTGTTTCCATTTTGTAAACCTCTATGACTCTATGAGTCTAACTGTGTGACACTGACAGCCAATGAAGGGTCAGCATGAGGAGCTAGGCAACAAGTTAAGAACCAGAAGTCCAGAGATTCCAACCAAAAGCCATGTGCAAAATTGGCGGCACGGTGGCACAGTGGTTAGCACTGCTGCCTCACAGCGCCAGGGACCTGGGTTCAATTCCCAGCTTCGGGTCACTGTCTGTGTGGAGTTTGCACGTTCTCCCCGTGTCTGCGTGGGTTTCCTCCGGGTGCTCCGGTTTCCTCCCACAGTCCAAAGATGCACAGGTTAGGTGGATTGGCCGTGCTAAATTGTCCCTTAGTGTCCAAAGATGTGTAGGTTAGGTGGATTGGCCATGCTAAATTGTCCCTTAGTGTCCAAAGATGTGCAGGTTAGGTGGATTGGCCATGCTAAATTGTCCCCTTAGTGTCCAAAGATGTGCGGGTTAGGTGGATTGGCCATGCTAAATTGTCCCCATTAGTGTCCAAAGATGTGCAGGTTAGGTGGATTGGCCATGCTAAATTGTCCCCTTAGTGTCCAAAGATGTGCAGGTTAGGTGGAATGGCCATGCTAAGTTGCCCCTTAGTGTCCAAAGATGTGCGGGTTAGTGGATTAATGGGGTACATGTGTGGGATTACAGGGAGAGGGCTTGGGTAAAATACTCTGTTGGAGATTGGGTGCAGGCTCAATGTGCCGAATGGCCTCCTGCTGACCCATTGTGATTCTTCGATTGGATAATCTTCCAGTCCCTCCCCGCCCTGACCAACATCGACAAGGGCATGCATGCCGCACACGCTCATTTGCTGCACAACCCTCTGTGGGGGTAGGCGTGGGGGGGGCCGTTGGGGAACGGATGGTTGCCATCGGCAGGACTGGGAGATCCCACCGGTGGGAAGTGTTGGAGGATTCACCCCCCCGAAGTACTCACTTACATTCACGGGCCACGGTTATGGGGTCACCCGTCCCGGACGGAGTTGGGGTACAGGTAGCAAGGGCTGGGGTAAATTTCTGCTCCCCAAGCGTCATGAGTCTTTGGAATTGTCCCTCCTCCTTCCCCAGAGGAAGCTGGGCCACTGACTACACTCAAGGCTTTGGAGTTGGACAGGGTTTTTCCCCTCGGTTGGAGTTGAGAGTTACCTGGGGAGGGGGGGTGGGCGGAAAGGTGGAGTTGGGGGCTCGGCCAGGTCATGCCATGACCTTACTGAATGGCGGAGGGGCCGAATGGCTCCAAGTTCCTCTGTTCTCATTCCTGTGAGTGCCTCCCACAAGGAGGACAAACGAAACTCGATGTTGGGTGCTGGCTCAATGCCCAATTGGACCTTTGCCCAACAGGAAACCAGAGCCCTATCTCACCTTAAATTTAAGATTACCTGAAGACCCGGATACTTGGAAATTCCTTTCGGCCGCACCCAACTGCTGTTGTGCACAGTACCCAGGAGGCCATTCAGCCCCTCGAGCCATTCAGTAAAACCGCCTGTCATCTGCGACCTCATTGGATGTCCACTGAATCATAGAATCCCCACAGTGCAGAAGGAGGCCATTTGGCCCATCGAGTCTGCACCGACCACAATCCCACCCAGGCCCTATCCCCGTCACCCCACATATTTACCCTGCTAATCCCCCAGACACTAGGGGCAATTTAGCACGGCCAATCCATCTAATCTGCACATCCTTGGTCACTAAGGGGCAATTTAGCATGGCCAATCCACCTAACATGCATATCTTTGGACACTAAGGGGCAATTTAGCATGGCCAATCCACCTAAGCTGCACATCTTTGGACACTAAGGGGCAATTTAGCATGGCCAATCCACCTAAGCTGCACATCTTTGGACACTAAGGGGCAATTTAGCATGGCCAATCCACCTAAGCTGCACATCTTTGGACACTAAGGGGCAATTTAGCATGACCAATCCACCTAACCTACACATCTTTGGACACTAAGGGGCAATTTAGCATGGTCAATCCACCTAACATGCATATCTTTGGACACTAAGGGGCAGTTTAGCATGGCCAATCCACCTAAGCTGCACATCTTTGGACACTAAGGGGCAATTTAGCATGGCCAATCCACCTAAGCTGCACATCTTTGGACACTAAGGGGCAATTTAGCATGGCCAATCCACCTAAGCTGCACATCTTTGGACACTAAGGGGCAATATCTTTGGACATTGAGGCAATTTAGCATGGCCAATCCACCTAACCTGTACATCTTTCGAACTGTGGGAGGAAACCCTAGCACCCGGAGGAAACCCACGCAGACACGGGGGGGGAGGAAAGAACATGCAGACTCGGTCACCCAAGGTCGGAATTGAACCCGGGTCCCTGGCGCTGTGAGGCAGCAGTGCTAACCACTGGGTCACTATGCCGCCCTGTTGCCATGGATCTGGTAACAAATGGGACGCCGCAGGGGTGTGAGGGGGGAGAAGGATGGGGGGTGGAAAGCGGCCTGGGAAATATCGCCCTCTATTTGTCCAACCTGGAATCTCTCAAGAACTCTCAGGGGCAGAAGCACAATGGAGTAAACAAGAGGAAGTTAAGCAGAAAAACAACAATTGAAATTTGCTGGAAAAACACCAATCAGGGGGAATAATTTGTTTGCACAGATTTGCTGCGATTCGGAACGCGTTGCCTTCTTTGATGTTCAGAAATGAGCAAAATCCTCGAAAAGGGGCAACTGGTGCCACGGTAACGCAGGACTCATAGAATCCTTACAGCGCAGAAGGAGGCCATTCGGCCCATCGAGTCTGCACCGACCACAATCCCACCCAGGCCCTATTCCCGTAACCCCACATATTTACCCTGCCAATTCCCCCTCACACTAAGGGACAATTTAGCATGGCCAATCCACCTAACCTGCACTTCTTTGGACACTAAGGCCAATTTAGCATGGCCAATCCACCTAACCAACATTTCTTTTGACACTAAGGGACAATTTAGCGTGGCCAATCCACCTAACCTGCACATCTTTGGACACTAAGGGACAATTTAGCACGGCCAATCCATCTAACCTGCACATCTTTGGACACTAAGGGGCAATTTAGCACGGCCAATCCACCTAACCTGCACATCTTTGGACACTAAGGGGCAATTTAGCACGGCCAATCCACCTAACCTGCACATCTTTGGACACTAAGGGGCAATTTAGCACGGCCAATCCACCTAACCTGCACAACTTTGGACACTAAGGGGTATTTTAGCACGGCCAATCCACCTAACCTGCACATCTTTCACACTAAGGGCAATTTAGCATGGCCAATCCACCGAACCTGCACATCTTTGGACACTAAGGGGCAATTTAGCATGGCCAATCTACCAAACCTACACATCTTTGGACACTAAGGGGCATTTTAACATGGCCAATCCATCTAACCTACACATCTTTGGCCATTAATGGGTTTTTTAGCATAGCCAATCCACCTAACCTGCATATCTTTGGACATTGAGGCAATTGAACATGGCCAATCCACCCAATCTGCACATGGTTGGACGCTAAGGGGCAATTTGGCACTGCCAATCCAACTAGCATATGCATGGGAGGAAACCCGAGCACCCGGGGGGAACCCACGCAGACACGGGGGGAAGAACATGCAGACTCGGTCACCCAAGGTCGGAATTGAACCCGGGTCCCTGGCGCTGTGAGGCAGCAGTGCTAACCACTGGATCACTCTGCCGCCCTGTTGCCATGGAGCTGGTCGCCAATGGGACGCCGCAGGGGTGTGAGGGGGGAGAAGGAGGGGGGGGGTGGAAAGCGGCCTGGGAAATATCGCCCTCTATTTGTCCAACCTGGAATCTCTCAGGAACTCTCAGGGGCAGAAGCACAATGGAGTAAACAAGAGGAAGTTAAGCAGAAAAACAATTGAAAAACACCAATCAGGGGGAATAATTTGTTTGCACAGATTTGCTGCGATTCGGAACGCGTTGCCTTCTTTGATGTCCAGAAATGAGCAAAATCCTAGAAAAGGGGCAACTGGTGCCACGGTAACGCAGGACTCATAGAATCCCTACGGCGCAGAAGGAGGCCATTCGGCCCATCGAGTCTGCACCGACCACAATCCCATCCAGGCCCTATTCCCGTAACCCCACATATTTACCCCACCAATTCCCCCTCACACTAAGGGGCAATTTAACATGACCAATCCACCTAACCTGCACATCTTTGGACACTAAGGGGCACTTTAACATGACCAATCCACCTAACCCGCACATCTCTGTACACTAAGGGGCAATTTAGCATGACCAATCCACCTAACCTGCACATCTCTGTACACTAAGGGGCAATTTAACATGACCAATCCCCCTAACCTGCACATCTTTGGACACTAAGGGGCAATTTAGCATGGCAATCCACACCTACCCCTGCACATCTTTCGGACTGTGGGAGGAAAGCGGAGCATCCGGAGGAAACCCACGCAGACACGGGGGGGGGGGGGGGGGGCGCGGGGGTGGTGGGGTGGGGTGGGGGGGGGTGGGGGGGGGATAGTGGTGGAGGGGGAGAAGGTGCAAATTCCACACAGTCACCCAAGGTCGGAATTGAACCCAGGTCCCTGGCACTGTGAGGCAGCAGTGCTAACCCACTGTGCCACTGGGTGAGCAAGTAAGTTCGAGGGGGGAGGGGTGGGGGTTGGGTGGACAATGGGTGAGGTGTCGGACACCGCGTCGGAGAACGGTGACTTGGTTGGCTTTTACCTTCTGCCGTATCAGTCTGCTAACTGCGTAACCCTCCCCCCTCCCTGCGGGTGAGAATCAACCACACACCTGCACACGGGTGTGTGTTTGTGACCTTTCTGCGTGATATTTTTAAACTCAACAATGTTTTCAAACCAGTGCGATCTGAAAGGTTTATTGTTCGACTCAGTTCCCCCTCGGGCAAATTCCTGCTGTGCCTTCTTCCTGCTGTGTTAGTCTGGAGAAGAATGCCTGCCCTGTGATCACAGAGTTAGACACAAACTGAATTCATAGAATCAGAGAATCCCAACAGTGCAGAAGGAGGCCATTCGGCCCATCGAGTCTGCACCGACCACAATCCCACCCAGGTCCTATTCCCTTAACCCTACATATTTACTCTGCTAATCCCCTGACACCAAGGGGCAGTTTAGCATGGCCAATCCACATAACCTACACATCTTTGGACACTAAGGGGCAATTTAGCATGGCCAATCCACCCAACTTGCATATCTTTGGACACTAATGCTAAATGGCCCCTTAGTGTCCAAAGATGTGAGGGTTAGGTGGATTGGCCATGCTAAATTGCCCCTTAGTGTCCAAAGATGTGCGGGTTAGGTGGATTGGCCATGCTAAATTGCCCCTTAGTGTCCAAAGATGTGCAGGTTAGGTGGATTGGCCATGCCAAATTGCCCCTTAGTATCCAGAAATGTGAACGTTAGGTGGATTGGCCATGCTAAATTGCCCCTTAGTGTCCAAAGATGTGTAGGTTAGGTGGATTGGCCGTGCTAAATTGCGCCTTAGTGTCCAAAGATGTGCAGGTTAGGTGGATTGGCTGTGCTAAATTGCCCCTTAGTGTCCAAAGATGTGTAGGTTAGGTGGATTGGCCGTGCTAAATTGCCCCTTAGTGTCCAAAGATGTACAGGTTAGGTGGATTGGCCGTGCTAAATTACTCCTTCGTGTCCAAAGATGTGCAGGTTAGGTGGATTGGCCATGATAAATTACCCATTAGTGTCTAAGGATGTGCAGGTTAGGTGGATTGGCCATGCTAAATTGCCCCTTAGTGTCCAAAGATGTGCAGGTTAGGTGGATTGGCCATGATAAATTACCCCTTAGTGTCGAAAGATGTGCAGGTTAGGTGGATTGGCCATTTTAAAAGCACAGGAGTTATGGTGGGGCCGGGATAATTTGCCCTCTCGGAGAGTCGCTGCAGTCTTGATGGGCCAAATGGCCTCCTCTGTACTGTCAGGATTCTCTGGGATTCCTTGTTTCTCGGGAGCAGTCAACCAGCTCCCTCTGTCCGGAGGGAATTCCGCAGTCTCCCTCCATTTCAACGATGTTCTGTTGTCCTGGTCTTCCGACTGGAGTGGACAACCTGAATGTCCCCCTACAAAAGTCTATGAAAAGCATAATCATATCTATCACGCCCACAGTTTACCAACCTTCCAACCTCATTGGCTGTGCTTGGAGATGTGGTTGAATATCGTTGGAGTAATATATTTCTTTTCTTGGGGGCTAAATATCTCTCAGGAAATCTCAGCAGTCCTGAGAAATGTAACAAAGTGGCCTAGTATGGGTTACATGTTTGTTTCCCGACATCTGAGCCTTGTGTGAAGGATCGGGGTGCGAATCCCTCTCCAGCCTTCAGCTCTTTCCAGATTCCCGATCCATTTCCCCATCCTTCTCCCCTGACCGGTTCTGGGATGGCGGATTCCAGATTCCAGACTGTCTACATCAACGGGACAGCGTAGAAAGGGTCGAGAGCTTCAAGTTTTTAGGTGTCCAGATCACCAACAACCTGATCTGGTCCCCCCCATGCCGATACTATAGTTAAGAAAGCCCCATCAACGTCTCTACTTTCTCAGAAGACAAAGGAAATTTGGCATGTCACCTACGACTCTCACCAACTTTTACAGATGCACCATAGAAAGCATCCTTTCTGGTTGTATCACAGCTTGGTATGGGGCTCCTGCTCTGCCCAAGACCACAACGAACTACAAAAGGTTGTGAATGTAGCCCAATCCAGCACACAAACCAGCCTCCCATCCATTGACTCTGTCTACACTTCCCGCTGCCTCGGGGAAAAGCAGCCAGCATAATTAAGGACGCCCTGGACATTCTCTCTTCCATCGGGAAAAAGATTCAAAAGTCTGAGGTCACGTATCAACCGACTCAAGAACAGCTTCTTCCCTGCTGCTGTCAGGCGTTTGAATGGACCTACCTCGCATTAAGTTGATCTTTCTCTACACCCTAGCTATGACTGTAACACTACATTCTGCACTCTCTCCTTTCCTTCTCTATGAACGGTATGCTTTGTCTGTATAGCGCGCAAGAAACAATGCTTTTCACTGTATCCCAATACATGTGACAATAATAAATCAAATCAAATCCTTCTACCTGGTGATCCCTGGGCAACCTAGTTAGTTTTATTTATTAGTGTCACAAGTAGGCTTACATTAACACTGCAATGAAGTTACTGTGAAAATCCCCTAGTCGCACGGCGGCACGATAGCACAGTGGTTAGCACTACTGCTTCACAGCTCCAGGGTCCCGGGTTCGATTCCCGGCTTGGGTCACTGTCTGTGTGGAGTTTGCACATTCTCCTCGTGTCTGCGTGGGTTTCCTCCGGGTGCTCCGGTTTCCTCCCACAGTCCAAAGATGTGCGGGTTAGGTTGATTGGCCAGGTTAAAAATTGCCCCTTAGAGTCCTGAGATGCGTAGGTTAGAGTGATTAGCAGGTAAATATGTGTGGGTAGGGCCTGGGTGGGATTGTGGTCGGTGCAGACTCGATGGGCCGAATGGCCTCCTTCTGCACTGTAGGGTTTCTTTCTTTCTTTCTAAGCCACACTCCGGCGCCTGTTCGGGTAACACTGAGGGAGAATTTAGCACGGCCAATGCACCCTAACCAGCACGTCTTTCAGACTGTGGGAGGAAACCGGAGCACCCGGAGGAAACCCACGCAGACACGGGGGGGAGAATGTGCAAACTCCGCACAGACACTGACCCGAGCTGGGAATCGAACCCGGGTCCCTGGCGCTGTGAGGCAGCAGTGCTGTGTGTACTCCCAAAATGTGGCTGGAGGCCGTTTGGTCCATCAGGGCTATGCTAGCTCTTTTGAAAGTACAATCCTATTAGTCCCAACTGACATCACGTTCCAATCCCCCGCAATCTTAACCTGTTGCAGCATTTGCCCAATTTTCCTTCAACAGTTTTAACTCAATTAACTTGCAGCACCCTGGGCAAACCAGATCATAACAACTTACGGCACTTGTTTTGTCAATTACCCTGAATCTATCTTCTCCTGTTATTAAACCACCTGCTGCCACAATCACATCCCCTTTATTTTCCGTCTCAATACACTTCATTATTTAGAACAACATGATTCAATCTTCCCTTATTAGATCGCAACAGTGTAGAACTTTACTCTGTATCTAACCCCGTGCTGTACCTGTCCTGGGAGTGTTTGATGGGGGACAGTGTAGAACTTTACTCTGTATCTAACCCCGTGCTGTACCTGTCCTGGGAGTGTTTGATGGGGGACAGTGTAGAAGGAGCTTTACTCTGTATCTAACCCCGTGCTGTACCTGTCCTGGGAGTGTTTGATGGGGGACAGTGTAGAACTTTACTCTGTATCTAACCCTGTGCTGTACCTGTCCTGGGAGTGTTTGATGGGGACAGTGTAGAGGGAGCTTTACTCTGTATCTAACCCCGTGCTGTACCTGTCCTGGGAGTGTTTGATGGGGGACAGTGGAGAGGGAGCTTTACTCTGTATTTAACCCCGTGCTGTACCTGTCCTGGGAGTGTTTGATGGGGACAGTGTAGAGGGAGCTTTACTCTGTATCTAACCCCGTGCTGTACCTGTCCTGGGAGTGTTTGATGGGGGACAGTGTAGAGGGAGCTTTACTCTGTATCTAACCCCGTGCTGTACCTGTCCTGGGTGTGTTTGATGGGGGACAGTGTCGAGGGAGCTTTACTCTGTATCTAACCCCGTGCTGTACCTGTCCTGGGAGTGTTTGATGGGGGACAGTGTCGAGGGAGCTTTTAAATGGGCATAATATGCTGGATAAACTCAGCTGGTCTGTCAGTGTCTGTGGAGAGAGAAACAGAGTGAAATTTCCGAATCTGGATGTGTCATATGAGAAAAATCCAGACTTGGCTCATTGCGTTCCGTCTCTGTCTCCACAGATGCTGACAGGTGCCATGATGTTGTGTGGTCTTGCAGCGAGTCACTTCCTTTATTCCTTACCCAGCTGAGAACCGAGGATTGCAGTATTTCCGTGATGTGATTAAGATACGGATGAAGCGACGCATTGTCTTTAACTCCCCATCATTACCCAGGCAAATGCAAACTAACCGCAGCGTAACTGGTATGGGGGAACTGGGGAAGTGTGTGTGTGTGTGTGTGTGTGTGTGAGAGAGAGAGAGTGTGTGTGTGTTTGAGAGTGTGTGAGTGCGTGAGTGGGTGAATGTGTGTGTGAGAGAGTGTCTGTAAGTGTGAGTGTGTGTGTATGTTTGAGAGTGTGTGTGAGTGTGTGTGAGAGTGTGTGTATGTATGTGTGAGTGTGAGTATGTGCGAGTGTGTGAGTGTGTTTGAGTGTGTGTGTGTGTGTGAGTGTGTGTGTGTGAGTGTGTGTGTGGGTGAGTGTGTGAGTGTGTGTGTGTGCGTGAGTGTGTGTGTGATGTGTGTATATGAGTGTGTGTGTGAGTGTGTGTGTGTGAGTGTGTGTGTGAGTGTGTGAGTGTGTGTGTGAGTGTGTGCGTGAGTGCGTGAGTGTGAGTGTGTGTGTGTGTTTGAGTGTGTGTGTGTTTGAGTGTGTGTGTGTGTGTGTTTGTGTGTGTGTGTGTGTGTGTGTGTGTGTGAGTGTGTGTGAGTGTGTGTGTGAGTGTGTGTGTGTGTGTGTGTGTGTGAGTGTGTGTGTGTGTGTGTGAGTGTGTGTGTGAGTGTGTGTGTGAGTGTGTGTGAGTGTGTGTGTGTGTGTGAGTGTGTGTGTGTGTGTGTGTGAGTGTGTGTGAGTGTGTGTGTGTGTGAGTGTGTGTGAGTGTGTGTGTGAGTGTGTGTGTGAGTGTGTGTGAGTGTGTGTGTGTGTGAGTGTGTGTGAGTGTGTGTGTGTGTGTGTGTGAGTGAGTGATTGTGATTATCTGTGCACCTGTCCTGAGGACAGAGACTCGACTGTGATGCCTCTACAGTCAAATAGCTCCTGCTTCTCTTTGCCTCCTCCCCGCTAAGCTTCGGGCAGCCAATCGGGACAAGGCTGCGGGAGGATTCAGTCAGCACCCCCTATTGGTGCCCAAGGGAACTGGGGGAGGCGGGGAAGGGAGAGTCGATACGTACAGATTCCACAGTCTTCACAACACTCGAAGATGCCACTATTCCAGCCTTTGGGTTGGGTGCTGATGATGGTTGTTGTGGTTGTAGTTTGCTGTGGCTGGGCCATTACTATGACAGGGGCAGCCATGGCTGACCTAGAGGAGAGAGAGATACAGAGAGAGAGACAGAGAGACGTCAGCAAGTTTGCACAGACTTTTTACATATCCTCCACCGAGCTAACTCCACCTCCGTCATCAACTGTTTAAGTTTATTTATTAGTGTCACAAGTAAGGCTTACATTAACACTGCAATGAAGTTACTATCAAATTCCCCTCGTCGCCACACTTCGGCGCCTGTTCGGGTCAATGCACCCTAACCAGCACGTCTTTCGGACTGTGGGAGGAAACCGGAGCACCCGGAGGAAACCCACGCAGACACGGGGAGAATGTGCAAACTCCACACAGACAGTGACCCGAGCCGGGAGTCGAACCCAGGTCCCTGGCGCTGTGAGGCAGCAGAGCTAACCACTGTGCCGCCGTGCCACCCCCTCCATTAGGGGAGGAACCTTCACAAAGGGTGTTGTCGAATTGGCCATGCGTTGACAGTACACCACCTGGCCATTCGGCCCAACTGCTGCTGCTTCTGCCCCCTGCACCAGCCGCCTCCCAATCTCACATTCCCCCCACTCCCACCGTGGGAGCGAGCCCCACATTCTCCCCACTCCCCGTAGGAGCAAGTCCCACATTCTCCCCCACTCCCACCTTGGGAGCGAGTCCCACATTCTCCCCCACTCCCCGTGGGAGTGAGTCCCACATTCTCCCCCACTCCCACCTTGGGAGCGAGTCCCACATTCTCCCCCACTCCCCGTTGAAGCGAGTCCCACATTCTCCCCACTCTCCATGGGAGCGAGTCCCACATTCTCCCCACTCCCCGTGGGAGCAAGTCCCACATTCTCCCCACTCCCCGTGGGAGCAAGTCCCACATTCTCCCCACTCCCACCTTGGGAGCGAGTCCCACATTCTCCCCACTCCCACCTTGGGAGCGAGTCCCACATTCTCCCCCACTCCCCGTGGGAATGAGTTCCACATTCTCCCCACTCTCCATGGGAGCGAGTCCCACATTCCCCGCACTCCCCGTGGGAGCGAGTCCCACATTTCCCCCACTCCCCGTGGGAGCGAGTCCCACATTCCCTCCACTCCCCATGGGAGTGAGTCCCACATTCTCCCCCACTCCCCATGGGAGTGAATCCCATATTCGCCCCACTCCCCGTGGGAACGAGTCCCACATTCTCCCCCACTCCCTGTGGGAGCGAGTCCCACATTCCCCCCACTCCCCGTGGGAGCGAGTCCCACATTCCCTCCACTCCCCGTGGGAGCGAATCCCACATTCCCCCCACTCCCCATGGGAGTGAATCCCATATTCGCCCCACTCCCCGTGGGAACGAGTCCCACATTCCCCCCACTCCCCGTGGGAGTGAGTCCCACATTCTCCCCCACTCCCCATGGGAGTGAATCCCATATTCGCCCCACTCCCCGTGGGAACGAGTCCCACATTCTCCCCCACTCCCTGTGGGAGCGAGTCCCACATTCCCCCCACTCCCCGTGGGAGCGAGTCCCACATTCCCTCCACTCCCCGTGGGAGCGAATCCCACATTCCCCCCACTCCCCATGGGAGTGAATCCCATATTCGCCCCACTCCCCGTGGGAACGAGTCCCACATTCGCCCCACTCCCCGTGGGAGTGAGCCCCACATTCTCCCCACTCCCCGTGGGAGCGAGTCCCACATTCCCCCCACTCCCCGTGGGTGCGAGTCCCACATTCTCCCCCACTCCCCATGGGTGCGAGTCCCACATTCTCCCCCACTCCCCGTGGGTGCGAGTCCCACATTCTCCCCCACTCCCCGTGGGTGCGAGTCCCACATTCTCCCCCACTCCCCGTGGGAGCGAGTCCCACATTCTCCCCCACTCCCCATGGGAGTGAATCCCATATTCGCCCCACTCCCCGTGGGAGTGAATCCCATATTCGCCCCACTCCCCGTGGGTGCGAGTCCCATATTCTCCCCACTCCCTGCATATCTTTGGACACTAAGGGGCAATTTACTAGTGATAGATATAAAACTTGGGGCAAATTGGATTAAAGGTTATGGGGAGAAAGCAGGATTAGTTCTATGGGCAGCACGGTGGCACAGTGGTTAGCCCTGCTGCCTCACAGCGCCAGGGAACTTGGTTCAATTCCCGGCTTGGGTCACTGTCTGTGGGGAGTTTGCACGTTCTCACAGTGTCTGCGTGGGTTTCCTCCCGGTGCTCCGGTTTCTTCCCACAGCCCGAAAGATGTGTAGGTTTGGTGGATTGGCCATGCTAAATGCCCCTTAGTATCCAAAGATGTGCGGGTTAGGTGGATTGGCCATGCTAAATTGCCCCTTAGTGTCCAAAGATGTGTAGGTTAGGTGGATTCACCATGCTAAATTGCCCCTTAGTGTCCAAAGATGTGCAGGTTAGGTGGATTGACCGTGCTAAATTGCCCCTTCGTGTCCAAAGATGTGCAGGTTAGGTGAACTAGCTGGGGTAAATGCATGGGGTTATGAGGATAGGGCCTGGGTGGGATTGTGGTCGGTGCGGACTCGATGGGCTGAATGGCCTCCTTCTGCACTGTAGGGACTCGATGATCTAAGAGTTGGACGATGAGCCATGATTATGATGAATGGCGGAGCAGGTTGGAGGGGCTAAATGGCCTCCTCCTGTCCCCATCTTCTACGATTCCGGATCTGGTGACTCATCAAAGTCTGTCAGACGCAATTCCATCCGGTAACAGGTTTGACCGGGTATTTAAGGGAAGCAGGATTTCCGAGCTGTGGCATTCAAGGAATTTGGCAGGTGCTGAGGTTTCGGAGGGGTGAGTGCCAAGCCACGCCCGCTCCGAAATTGGCACAATCTAGGTCCATGTGTGAGGCAAGGGCTTTGGACAACATCTAGGCTGCTGATCGGGAAGTAACACTCACACCACACACGGGTGGCACTTCATACCATCTCCAACAAGGAAGCCTCCGCGTACTGCCCCTTGGTATGTACTCAGCGAAGGCCCCTGCCTCCCACCATCACCATCACAGGGATCGAGTGCCAAAGGAGGGCTGGCAGCTGCCAACATTTCAATGACCCTCCCCGACCCTCCCCCAGCCTGCCGCACTCCCACCAGTCTTGCCGGCTCCATCCAGCTTTATTTCATCAGATCATAGAATCCCCACAGTGCAGAAGGAGGCCATTTGGCCCATCGAGTCTGCACCGTCCACAATCCCACCCAGGCCCTACCCCCATAACCCCATGTATTTACCCTGCTAATCCCCCTGACACTAAGATGGCCAATCCACCTAACCTGCACATCTTTGAACACTGTGGTGAACCATAGATGGTTACCACTATGGGTACTTGTACATATGTTACTCTTGTTACTGTTGGGGTTAGGGTTGGGGTGTTCCACCTGTTAGCATTGTTCTGTGGTACACTCCGTTTGGCTCCGCCTTCTTACAGGAGTATAAAGGTCACTGCTACTTCCTAGTATAGTCTGCGATAGTATTGTCAAGCAGTGTGCTCTATTCTTGTTGTGAATAAAAGCCTTTATTCCCGGGTACGTCCTAGCCTCCCGTGTGAATTAATCGCGCATCAAACACTAAGGGGAAATGAGCAGTTTTGGGATTAGACTGGGTGCGGAGAGCGAGGGGGAGAGTGGGATTAGACTGGGTGGGATATTAAAGGGTGCGGGGAGTGAGGGGGGGAGTGGGATTAGACTGGGTGGGATATTAAAGGGTGCGGAGAGCGAGGGGGAGAGTGGGATTAGACTGGGTGGGATATTAAAGGGTGCGGGGAGTGAGGGGGGAGTGGGATTAGACTGGGTGGGATATTAAAGGGTGCGGGGAGTGAGGGGGAGAGTGGGATTAGACTGGGTGGGATATTAAAGGGTGCGGAGAGCGAGGGGGAGAGTGGGATTAGACTGGGTGGGATATTAAAGGGTGCGGGGAGTGAGGGGGAGAGTGGGATTAGACTGGGTGGGATATTAAAGGGTGCGGAGAGCGAGGGGGAGAGTGGGATTAGCCTCCCGAGTGAATTAATCGCGCATCAATTTTATTCACAACAAAATACCGAAAATTTTGTTCGAAGAAAAATGGAGCAGATGCTGAAACCCGATCGGCTAACCTTGGATCCGCGTGCCGCTGGGGCGTCGAACACTTTCGACCATTGGTTGAAGTGTTTCGAGGATAACATCGACGCCTCGACAGCAGTCCAGACCGACGCCGACAGATTGCGGGTCCTCCACGCAAGGGTGAGCGACACTGTGTATGCAACAATCCGTGATTCCCAAAATTACAAAGAGGCCATCGAATTACTCAAGAAGCTGTACCATAAACAGCTGAATGAAATTCATGCTCGTCACCTATTAGTCACTCGACGGCGACAGCCCGGCGAAACTACGGGACAGTACCTGCGCAAACTTCAACAGCTAGCCAGAGCCTGCAATTGCAAGGAGGTGTCGGCTACTCAATACACCAACGATCTTATCCGAGATGCGTTCGTGGCGGGAATCGACTCATCCTATATTCGCCTGCGGCTGCTAGAGCAGGGTAACCTGGACCTGGCTAAGACGGTAGAATTGGCCGATGCAATGGAAACGGCCTCCAGAAGTCTTGAAACCTACCCCACCGACCACGTGGGAACATCGTGGCAAGTACAGCCACCGCCTCAACTGTACCCGGCGGCTCCTCGGAACTGTGCGATAATGCTCTCAGCTTCAGACCTGACGGCTGCGGCAGCTCCTGGAGACCCACGGTGGTATTTCTGCGGATTGGCGGAGCATCCTCATCTGAGGTTCCGGCCAGGACGGTGTTTTGCTCCGCCTGTGGAAAGAAAGGGCACTATGCAAAAGTGTGCCGAGCAAAGCCCCCTTCCAAGCCCCGCAGTGCCGCGTGTGACTCCCCAGGATCAATCTCCTCGTCTCCGGCCTCGTCGATGCCTTCCGCCACGTGCGATTCACGGGCGCCGCCATTTCCTATGACGACGATGCAAGCCACGTGCGACCTGCGGGTGCCGCCATTTTCAACATCATCGACCACGTGCGATTCGTGGGCGCAGCCATTTTGGTCGACACCGGCCGCAGAAGACCAGCAGGGGTCCTCGGCGTCGGCTATCTCAGCTGCCTGCAGTTATACTCGGGATCCAACAGTGGCGTCAATCATCCTGGACCAGGCCAAGCCTCACAGACTCGACAAGTCCATGATGGACATAGAGGTAAACGGGCGCCTGGCGCATTGCCTGTTTGACAGCGGGAGCACGGAGAGCTTCATCCATCCGGGTACAGTGAAACGGTGCGCTCTCCGTGTGCAAACTGTCAGGCAGACAGTCTCCATGGCGTCGAGGTCCCGATCTGTTATTGTTCTTGGGAGCTGTGTGGTAACCTGAGCGGTGCGGGGCACAGTTTACGAGAACTTAAGGCTCCTCGTGTTACCGCACCTTTGCGCTCCGGTACTCCTGGGGCTAGACTTCATGGTCCACCTGAAGAGCGTGACCCTGCAGTACGATGGGCCACTCCCTCCACTTTCAGTGGGAGAACAGCAGCCTCCAAATTGTCCAGTGCGCTCCACATGCGGCCTCTCAACACTCAAAATTACCCCGCCTTCCCTATTCGAAAATCTCGTGCCAGGCTGCAAGCCCATCGCGACTAAGAGCAGGCGTTACAGCGCTGAGGATCAGATCTTTATTTGATCTGAGGTTCAGCGGCTCCTCAGGGAAGGGGTCATTCAATTTAGCACTAGCCCATGGAGAGCACAAGTCGTGGTGGTAAAGACTGGAGACAAGCCCCGGATGGTCATAGACTATAGTCAGACCATTAATAGGTACACGCAGCTGGACGCGTACCCTCTCCCGCGCATATCTGACATGGTCAACCAGATTGCGCAGTACCGGGTGTTCTCCACCATCGACTTGAAGTCAGCCTACCACCAGCTCCCCATTCGCCCAGAGGACCGGAAATACACGGCCTTTGAGGCGGATGGCCGTCTCTACCACTTTTTAAGAGTCCCTTTCGGCGTCACTAATGGGGTCTCGGTCTTCTAGCGTGACATGGACCGAATGGTGGACCAAAACGGGCGACGGGCTACCTTCCCGTACCTGGACAACGTCACTATCTGCGGCCATGACCAGCAGGACCACGACGCCAACCTCCAGAAGTTTTTACGCACTGCGACTCTCCTGAACCTGACCTATAACAGGGAGAAGTGCGTATTCAGCAAGCACCGCCTAGCAATCCTCGGATACGTGGTGGAAAACGGGGTCATCGGCCCCGATCCAGACCGTATGCGTCCCCTCCTTGAACTTCCCCTACCCACTAGCATCAAAGCACTGAGAAGATGCTTAGGCTTCTTCTCGTATTATGCACAGTGGGTTCCCAATTACGCGGACAAAGCCCGTCCGCTCATAAAATCTACCTCTTTTCCCGTGACAGCAGAGGCTCGCCTAGCCTTTGAAGGGATAAAAGCCGACATCGCGAAAGCCACGATGCACGCTGTCGATGAGTCCATCCCCTTTCAGGTGGAGAGTGATGCATCGGATTTCGCCCTGGCCGCCACACTTAACCAGGCGGGCAGGCCCGTCGCCTTTTTCTCTCGCACCCTCCAAGGCCCTGAAATTCGGCACTCCTCTGTGGAGAAAGAGGCTCAGGCCATTGTGGAGGCCGTCCGGCATTGGCGCCATTATTTGGCTGGCAAACGGTTTACCCTGCTCACGGACCAGCGGTCCGTGGCCTTCATGTTCAACAACACGTTAAGGGGAAAAATTAAGAATGATAAAATCTTGAGGTGGAGAATCGAACTCTCCACCTACAATTATGATATCACGTACCGTCCAGGGAAGTTCAATGAGCCCTCAGATGCCCTGTCGTGTGGAACATGTGCCAGTGTGCAGGAGGACCGGCTACAGGCCCTCCACAATGATCTCTGCCATCCGGGGATCACTCGGCTCTTCCATTTTGTAAAGGCTCGGAATCTGTCCTACTCCATAGAGGATGTCAGGTCGATAACTCGAAGCTGCCAGGTATGTGCTGAGTGCAAGCCGCACTTATATCGGCCTGACAGGGCACACCTCATTAAGGCCACTCGCCCTTTTGAACAACTGAGCGTCGACTTCAAGGGCCCCCTTCCTTCGACAGATCGGAATGTGTATTTCCTCAACGTGGTTGACGAATACTCCCGATTCCCCTTTGCCATCCCCTGTTCTGACATGTCCTCTGCCACGGTCATCAAAGCCTTGCGGGATCTCTTTACCCTGTTTGGATACCCCAGTTATATCCACAGTGATAGGGGTTCGTCGTTTATGAGCGAAGACTGGAGGCAATACCTGCTCTCTCAAGGAATTGCCTCAAGTAGGACTATGAGTTACAACCCCAGGGGTAACGGACAGGTCGAGAGAGAAAACACTACAGTCTGGAAGGCTGTTTTACTGGCGTTAAGGTCTAGGGGTCTTCCAGTCTCCCGTTGGCAAGAGGTACTTTCTGATGCGCTCCATTCAATCCGGTCCCTCCTGTGTACGGCAACCAACACTACCCCACATGAGCGAATGTTTACCTTCCCTAGGAAGTCTTCCTCTGGGACCTCACTGCTGTCTTGGTTGACGTACTCAGGACCTGTCCTCCTGCGGCGGCATGTTAGGGCCCGCAAGTCCGACCCTTTGGTTGAACAGGTCCACCTCCTCCACGCCAACCCTCAATATGCCTATGTGGCATATCCTGACGGGCGAGAGGACACGGTCTCTATCAGAGATCTGGCGCCTGCAGGGGACCTGGAAACCCCCGTCGCTCCCGCACCCCTGGTTAGGATTCCTTTGCCCGTTCTCTCCCCTCCTGACGGGCAGCATCGGGACCTCCACTTAATCCTCTTACTCCCGTGTACAGCTTGCCTGAGTCCAGGAGATTGTCGCCACCTCGAGGTCCACCGGTGCGTGAGGAACTGGAGGAGTCACTGGACACCACCTTGGAGAGAGGGACACCACGGTCACCAGAACCGGCGCTACCGCCAGTGCTGCGGAGGTCGCAGAGACGGTGCGGACCTCCGATACGACTGAACTTGTGAATATATGGACAGCTCGTGTTGTCTCTTTACCCCACCGGCCTTTGTTTTTAAAGGAGGGGTGAATGTGGTGAACCATAGATGGTTACCACTATGGGTACTTGTACATATGTTACTCTTGTTACTGTTGGGGTTAGGGTTGGGGTGTTCCACCTGTTAGCATTGTTCTGTGGTACACTCCGTTTGGCTCCGCCTTCTTACAGGAGTATAAAGGTCACTGCTACTTCCTAGTAGCCCTTAGTCTGGGATAGTATTGTTAAGCAGTATGCTCTATTCTTGTTGTGAATAAAAGCCTTTATTCCCGGGTACGTCCTAGCCTCCCGAGTGAATTAATCGCGCATCAAACACTAAGGGGAAATGAGCAGTTTTGGGATTAGACTGGGTGCGGAGAGCGAGGGGGAGAGTGGGATTAGACTGGGTGGGATATTAAAGGGTGTGGGAAGTGAGGGGGGAGAGGGGGATTAGACTGGGTGGGATATTAAAGGGAGCGGGAAGTGAGGGGGGAGAGGGGGATTAGACTGGGTGGGATATTAAAGGGTGCGGGAAGTGAGGGGGGAGAGTGGGATTAGACTGGGTGGGATATTAAAGGGAGCGGGAAGTGAGGGGAGAGAGGGGGGTTAGACTGGGTGGGATATTAAAGGGTGCGGGAAGTGAGGGGGGAGAGTGGGATGAGACTGGGTGGCATATTAAAGGGTGCGGAGAGCGAGGGGGAGAGTGGGATTAGACTGGGTGGGATATTAAAGGGTGCGGGGAGTGAGGGGGAGAGTGGGATGAGACTGGGTTGGATATTAAAGGGTGCGGGGAGTGAGGGGGGAGAGTGGGATTAGACTGGGTGGGATATTAAAGGGTGCGGGGAGTGAGGGGGAGAGTGGGATTAGACTGGGTTGGATATTAAAGGGTGGGGAGACTGAGAGAGAGAGTGGGATTAGACTGGGAGGGATATTAAAGGGAGCGGGGAGTGAGGGGGGTAGTGGGATTAGACTGGGTGGGATATTAAAGGGAGCGGGAAGTGAGGGGGGAGAGGGGGATTAGACTGGGTGGGATATTAAAGGGAGCGGGGAGTGAGGGGGGGAGTGGGATTAGACTGGGTGGGATATTAAAGGGAGCGGGAAGTGAGGGGGGAGAGGGGGATTAGACTGGGTGGGATATTAAAGGGTGGGGAGACTGAGAGAGAGAGTGGGATTAGACTGGGAGGGATATTAAAGGGAGCGGGGAGTGAGGGGGGGAGTGGGAGTAGACTGGGTGGGATATTAAAGGGAGCGGGGAGTGAGGGGGGGAGTGGGATTAGACTGGGTGGGATATTAAAGGGAGCGGGGAGTGAGGGGGGGAGTGGGATTAGACTGGGTGGGATATTAAAGGGAGCGGGGAGTGAGGGGGGGAGTGGGATTAGACTGGGTGGGATATTAAAGGGTGCGGGGAGTGAGGGGGAGAGTGGGATTAGACTGGGTGGGATATTAAAGGGAGCGGGAAGTGAGGGGGGAGAGGGGGATTAGACTGGGTGTGATATTAAAGGGTGCAGGGAGTGAGGGGGAGAGGGGGATTAGACTGGGTGGGATATTAAAGGGTGCGGGAAGAGAGGGGGGAGAGTGGGATGAGCATGGGTGGATTGTACTGCAGTAACCGGCTCAGAATTCCTACAAGGAAGGGATAGGTTCTGGCGTGGCTGCATTCCGTGGGAGTTGGTTACAGTTGAGGATTAGTGCCTGAACTCGAGAGCAAGCCGCTTCACAAAGGGCGAAACACGGAACTGGCAATTAATCACGAAATGTCAAGGGTAGCAAGCAACAGGAGTGCAAACATTAACCCACCCGTGACGAGCTTCACCGCCTGGTGAACCAAGCCCTGCCGTGATTAACCTCCTCGCTGCCAACGCAGGGAGGGCGCGATTCGAAACTAAAGCCTTCTTTTTCCCCCAAGCTGAGTTCCATCCAATTTTCAGCGCACAAAACAGGCCATTCAGCCCCTCCGCAGGCGTCCCCTGCTCCACCCACACGAGCCTCCTCCCACCACCCCACCCGCACCCCCCCCACCCTCTACATCCCAACACATCAACACGTATCTTCCCATCCCTTTCCCTCTCCCACCATCATCCAGCTTTCTTTCCGAATAACTCCTACGCCATCCAACCACCGCCCCCCCCCCTCCTCCCCACCCACCCCCGGCCATTCTCCACTGGCTGCGGAGAGGCTTCTGGAATTTTCTCTCTCTCTCTCTCTCGGACACTCGCTTGCCTGGCTTCCAGGTGTAGAGCCAACGTGGCGGCCATTTTGTGATGGTCGCACTCATCAAAATGGCTGCCCAATTGACCGATCAGCATTGGCTGAGGTGGAGTGTGGGGGCCGGGGGGAGGGAATACTTGGCCATGGTAGGGGAGTGTGGGACACCAGGAGAATGTTCCCCCCTCCCCCACCAACAAGAATTAAGTCCTCAACGCTAAGGTTTCGGCTCCCATTGGGCGGCGTGAGGGCACCTTGCCAAGCCTCATGACGTGCCCAGGCCAATGGCGATCTCCTCCAAGGCGCCCGTAACCATGGGTGACGAACTCTTAGCACCACAAAAGCAAACCCCACCCCACCCTCTGTCACCTGGCCTCACTTTATCCCGCTGGCAGGTTTGCACTCGGCTTGGGTTGAGGCCTGGTAAGGCCCAGAGCCTCGTTAGGCCCGGATTCTCGACAGAGCTGTCCGGGAGCGAGGGAGGTTTCAGGATACGCTCCGAACCTTTTATATTTGTCGGGTTTTGTCCTTTTTTGCAATCGGAGACAAGAAAGTTGGGATGAGAATCGGGATAGAGGGTGAGGGGGAGCAGGCAGGAAGGCGGATTGGAGACCCGGGATCAGATTAGCCGCGATGGCGTCAAGTGGCGGAGCGGGATGGAAGGGCTGAATGGCCCACTCCTGTTCCGAATTCCCGTGTTGGAAGGAACGGGAGCGATGAGGAGAGGGATGGAAAATCCCTGAAACTCCCTCCCTCACGGTTCCTCCACCACGCGGGACCGGGAATGCGGGAGGGTTCGGTGACCCCCAAGCCTTTTTATTTTAATGGCAATCGTCAACCGGGATCGGACTGTGCCCCCACCCCCTCCCCCCACGGCCTTCCCAGCCTCAGAACTGCCCTCTGGGCCTGACCCTTACAGCGCCCTCCCCTGGGTGGGGATTCAATCTTTCAAATCCTATGGGATTCGTCACGGGCGGGACGGAAAATCTGGCCGGACCGCTCAGAGATCCGTGGACCTGGGGCCCAAATTTCCGGTCTCGGGGCGGACGTGACTGGAAAATCCCTTAACGGAAGTTGGGGGGGGGGGGGGGGTCTCCACCCTCTACACAACCTTCCAGATGTCCGCTAACCACCGCCCCCCCCCGCCAACCGCTCGAATCCAACCCCGTGCCCACTTCACACCCCCTCTCTCTCGCCGACTGCCTTCACACGATGCCTCGGATTTCACAATCCTCCGGCTTGCCTTTCGAATGCCGCCCCCACCAATGGCCTCACTTCCCCCCGCCCCCCCCACTCCGCCAAAACCTAACGCACCCCCCCTCACTCCCCTCCCGATTCCCCCAACCTCTTCCAGCCCCTCCGAGATCTCTCTGTTCCTCCAACTCCGACCTCCTACACTTCGATGTTGGGCGGTCGTGCCTTCAGCTGCCCTGGGGGTGGGGTGTACAAACCCAGGAATTCCTTCCCTAAACCCTCTCCACCCCTCTCTCTCGGTCTTTCTCTCTCCCCCTTTTAGAGGCCTCCCTGACGTCTGTCATACGAGGAGAGACTAAGTCGGTTAGGGTTATATTCACTGGAGTTTAGAAGAGTGAGAGGGGATCTGATAGAAACTTATCAAATTCTAACAGGGTTAGACAGGGTAGATTCAGTATTGTGCGTAGTTTTGGTGTCCTTATCCGAGGAAGGTATGTTGGACTTCACAGCGAGAGGATTTGAGAATAGCGATAGGGATGTTTTGCTGCAATTGTTGGTGAGGCCACACCTGGAGTATTGTGTGTGGTTTTGCTCTCCGTATCTGAGGAAGGATGTCCTTGCTCTCGAGGGAGCGCAGCGAAGGTTTACCAGGCTGATTCCTGGGATGGCAGGTCTGCCATATGAGGAGAGACTAAGTCGGTTAGGATTATATTCACTGGAGTTGAGAAGAGTGAAAGGGAATCTCATAGAAACTTATAAAATTCTAACAGGGTTAGACAGGGTAGATTCAGAAAGAATGTTCCCGATGGTGAGGGGAGTCCAGAACTAGGGGGTCACAGTTTGAGGATAAGGGGTAAACCTTTTAGGACTGAGGTGAGGAGAGATTTCTTCACCCAGAGGGTGGTGAATGTGTGGAATTCACTCCCACAGAAAGTAGTTGAGGCCAAAACATTGTGAGATTTCAAGAAGGAATTAGATATAACTTTGATTTGATTTATTATTGTCACAGTCCAAAGATGTGCGGGTAAGGTTGATTGGCCATGCTAAAAATTGCCCCTTAGTGTCCTGAGATGCGTAGGTTAGAGGGATTAGTGGGTAAAATATGTAGGGATATGGGGGTAGGGCCTGGTTGGGATTGTGGTCGGTGCAGACTCGATGGGCCGAATGGCCTCTTTCTGTACTGTAGGGTTTCTATGATGTATTGGGATACAGTGAAAAGTATTGTTTCTTGCGCGCTATACAGACAAAGCATACCATTCATAGAGAAGGAAAGGAGAGAGTGCAGAATGTAGTGTTACAGTCATAGCTAGGGTGTAGAGAAAGATCAACTTAATGCGAGGTAGGTCCATTCAAAAGTCTGACAGCAGCAGGGAAGAAGCTGTTCTTGAGTCGGTTGGTGCGTGACCTCAGACTTCTGTATCTTTTCCCCGATGGGAGAAGGTGGAAGAGAGAATGTCCGGGGTGCGTGGGGTCCTTGATTATTCTGGCTGCTTTTCCCGAGGCAGCGGGAAGTGTAGACAGAGTCAATGGATGGGAGGCTGGTTTGCGTGATGGATTGGGCTACATTCACGACCCTTTGTATCTTTCTGCGGTCTTGGTCAGAGCGGGAGCCCAAACCAAGCTGGAAAGGAGTTGGTTTGCACGTGGATGAGCGAGCCAAAATGTTGTGTGATTTCAAGAAGGAATTAGATATAGCTCTTGGGGCTAAAGGGATCGAGGGATATGGGGGGAAGGGGGGAATCAGGATATTGAATTGGATGATCAGCCATGATCGTAATGAACGGCGGAGCAGGCTCGATGGGCCGAATGGCCTCTTCCTGCTTCTAGTTTCTGTGACTCTACATAAGACGCGCCTCAAAACCGACCCGGGATTTGATCGTCCCATCCCCGGCGACCCGGGTATCGCGATTCCGCGTGGGATACTCAGTTACGTTAACCCGAGCGCTGTATAGACACGAGATTGCACCCCACCCGCACCTCGCCTCAATGGGATCGTGCTGTGCATCCCCCCACCTCCCCCGTCAGCCAGCTATTTGCCTCAGTACCTCGTCAGGTGCCAGTCCTCGCCGGCCTAGGGTTCCTCTGAGTGAGCGCCGCTCGACTTTCCAGCTCCCTCTCGCCCCAGGTGCACAAACAAGTGTGGGAGACAGAAGGTGCCGGAAAAACCTTTTTATAAGCCGGCGAGTGAGGTGAGAGTGGTTTCGATTTCAAGCACCGTCTTGCCAACATCTGCCTTAACCCTTGCCCGTCTGAAACACACAGCTCAGTCGATCGACCGAGCTCGCGACGGACTCCCTCCCCTCTCGATGGGAGGGTCCGAATTTGCGGGGGGGGAGATGACGGGGAGTGTATGTCTGTGTAGGACCTTCCCCCGCCTCTGCTTCCCCCCCCCGCCCCCGACCCATAGAATCCCAACAGTACAGAAGGAGGCCATTTGGCCCATCGAGTCTGCACCGACCACAATCCCCCCCAGGCCCTATCTCTGCAACCACACACATTTACCCTAACTAATCCCCCTGACACTGAGGGGCAATTTTAGCACGGCCAATCCACCCAACCCGCACATCTTTGGACTGTGGGAGGAAACCGGAGCACCCGGAGGAAACCCACGCAGACACGGGGGGAGAACGTGCAGACTCCGCACAGACAGTGACCCAAGCCGGGAATCGAACCCGGGTCCCCGGCGCTGTGAGGCAGCAGCGCTAACCACTGTGCCAGCGTGCTGCCCTACTGCCCAGAAGGTGCCAACTTTTGCTGGATCACGCCACACGCCAATGGGGAAATGATGGCCTCATTTGGCCGTGCCTGCCACAGATTGGACGGGTCGAATGGCCACCCCGTTGCTCCGTGATGGGTTTGGGGGGGGTGCACAGTGGGAGTTCTGCGGGGTTTAGCGGAGGGGGGGA
>NW_027591380.1:0-30000 GCF_964213995.1 Mustelus asterias | reverse complement strand
CCCAGACATTCTCTCTTCCACCTTCTTCCGTCGGGAAAAAGATAGAAAAGTCTGAGGTCACGTACCAACCGACTCAAGAACAGCTTCTTCCCTGCTGCTGTCAGACTTTTGAATGGACCTACCTCGCATTAAGTTGATCTTTCTCCACACCCTAGCTGTGACTGTAACACTACATTCTGCACCCTCACCTTTCCTTCTCTATGAATGGTATGCTTTGTCTGTACAGCACGCAAGAAACAATACTTTTCACTGTATCCCAATACATGTGACAATAATAAATCAAATCAAATCCTTCTCCCCTATGTACTCTATGAACAGTATGCTTTGTCTGTATAGCGCGCAAGAAACAATACTTTTCACTGTATCCCAATACATGTGACAATAATACAGTGAAAAGTATTGGACTGTGGGAGGAAACCGGAGCATCCGGAGGAAACCCACGCAGACACGGGGAGAACGTGCAGACTCCACACAGACTCGTTTCCCACGATGCACCGGTGCACCCTCACTTCAGTGGCAGTCAAGTGCATTGTGATAACCTGGGTCCCTGAAAGGCGCTACCTAAATGCGGTGGCCACTGCTATTGTCTGATATCAGCCTCCCACAGTCCAAAGTTGTGCAGGTTAGGTGGATTGGCCATGCTAAATTGCCCCTTCGTATCCAAAGATGTGCAGGTTAGGTGGATTGGCTGTGCTAAATTGCCCCTTCGTATCCAAAGATGTGCAGGTTAGGTGGATTGGCCATGCTGAATTGCCCCTTAGTGTCAGGGAGACTAGCTCAGGTAAATGCACGGGGTTATGGAGTTCAATCCTGATAAAATGGAGTTCAATCCTGATAAATGCGAAGTGATGCATTTTGGTGGGAATAATGTAGGGAGGAGCTACACGATAAATGGAAGAACCATAAAGGGTGTAGAGACGCAGAGGGACCTGGGTGTGCAAGTCCACAGATCTTTGAAGGTGACGTCACAGGTGGAGAAGGTGGTGAAGAAGGCATATGGCATGCTTGCCTTTATAGGACGGGGCATAGAGTATAAAAGTTGGGGTCTGATGTTGCAGATGTATAGAACGTTGGTTCGGCCGCATTTGGAATACTGCGTCCAGTTCTGGTCGCCACACTACCAGAAGGACGTGGAGGCTTTGGAGAGAGTACAGAGGAGGTTTACCAGGATGTTGCCTGGTATGGAGGGGCTTGGTTATGAGGAGAGATTGGGGAAATTGGGGTTGTTCTCCTTGGAAAGACGGAGGATGAGGGGAGACTTAATAGAGTGTATAAAATTATGAAAGGCATAGATAGGGTGAACGGTGGGAAGCTTTTCCCCGGGTCGGTGGTGACGTTCACGAGGGGTCATAGGTTCAAGGTGAAGGGGGGGAGGTTTAACACAGATATCAGAAGGACATATTTCACACAGAGGGTCGTGGGGGCCTGGAATGTGTTGCCGGGCAAGGTGGTGGAGGCGGACACACTGGGAACGTTTAAGACTTATCTAGACAGCTATATGAACGGAGTGGGAATGGAGGGATACAAAAGAGTGGTCTAGTTTGGACCAGGGAGCGGCGCGGGCTAATTGTTCCTGGTTTCTCGTTTCAAGGCTTCATTCTACGATCATCTTGCTGGTGCCAGTACAGAGTGAGACTGCGGATAGTTGGGAACCTGTCTCGGGGGCAGGGAATTCATATGGTGTTCGTGGAAGTGGAAATGACTAGGGTTGGGAAGCATTTTCCGATCGGGGCCATTGTGATCTCCTGGACTCGTTTCGATCGCCTCAGGGGGTCGGAGAGGAATTTCCCAGATTCTTTTTTCCCCATATTGGCCCTGGGGTTTTTCACTCTGGGTTTTCGCCTCTCCCTGGAGATCACATGGTCTGGAATGGGGGGGTGGGGGTAAGTTAATAGGTTGTAATGAACAAAGCATCATAGCTGTGAGGGACAGCTCGGTGGATAGGATATTGGTATGTAGATAGGCTGGAAAATTGGGCAGGGATCCTGGATTCAGGATTCAATCCTGGACCGGGGAGCGGCGCGGGCTTGGAGGGCCGAAGGGCCTGTTCCTGTGCTGTATTGTTCTTTGTTTGTTCTTTGTTATGGGGATAGGACCTGGGTGGAATTGTGGTCGGTGCTGACACGATGGGCTGAATGGCCTCCTTCTGTACTGTAGGGATTCTATAGAGGGCATAGGTTTAAGGTGAGAGGGGAGAGATACAAAAGTGTCCAGAGAGGCAATTTTTTTCACACAGAGGGTGGTGAGTGTCTGGAACGAGCTGCCAGAGGTAGTAGTAGAGGCGGGTACAATTTTGTCTTTTGAAAAGCATTTAGACAGTTACATGGGTACGATGGGTATAGAGGGATATGGGCCAAACGCGGACAATTGGGACTAGCTTAGTGGTTAAAAAAAGGGGCGGTCTGGACAGGTTGGGCCGAAGGTTCATTGACTCTGTCTTTGTTTCTCCTCGTGTCTCCATGGCAAATCTTTTTCATTGTCATTCAATCGTCTCGCCTGTTGAAAAGCCTTAAGGAAAGAGTCAGGTTTCTGTTTTGTCGCACGCTCCCTCCTGCCAAGGTTAATTATACTCCGTGTTTGGCACTGTCACCCTGTTGCCAAGGTGCAGTTTACCACGCCAATCCACCTAACCTGCACATCATTGTACACTAAGGGGCAATTTATCGTGGCCAATCCACCTAACCTACACATCTTTGGACACTAAGGGACAATTTAGCATGGCCAATCCACCTAACCTGCACATCTTTGGACACTAAGGGGCAATTTAGCATGGCCAATCCACCTAACCTGCACATCTTTGGACACTAAGGGGCAATTTAGCATGGCCAATCCACCTAACCACATATTTGGACACGAAGAGGCAATTTAGCATGGCCAATCCACCTAACCTACACATCTTTGGACACTAAGGGGCAATTTAACATGGCCAATCCACCTAACCTGCTCATCTTTGGACGCTAAGAGGCAATTTAACATGGCCAATCCACCTAACCTGCACATCTTTGGACACTAAGGGAAAATTTAGCATGGCCAATCCACCTAACCTGCACATCTTTGGACACTAAGGGGCAATTTAGCATGGCCAATCCACCTAACCTACACATCTTTGGACACTAAGGGGCAATTTAGCATGGCCAATCCACCTAACCCGCACATCTTTGGACACTAAGGGGCAATTTAGCATGGCCAATCCACCTAACCACATATTTGGACACGAAGGGGCAATTTAGCATGGCCAATCTACCTAACCACATATTTGGACACGAAGGGGCAATTTAGCATGGCCAATCTACCTAACCACATATTTGGACACTAAGGGGCAATTTAACATGGCCAATCCACCCAACCTGCACATCTTTGGACACTAAGGGGCAATTTAGCATGGCCAATCCACCTAACCACATCTTTGGACACTAAGGGGCAATTTAACATGGCTAATCCACCTAACCTGCACATCTTTGTACACTAAGGGGCAATTTAGCATGGCCAATCCACCTTACCTACACATCTTTGGACGCTAAGGGGCAATTTAGCATGGCCAATCCACCTAACCACATCTTTGAACACTAAGGGGCAATTTAACATGACCAATCCACCTAACCTGCACATCTTTGGACACTAAGGGACAATTTACCATGGCCAATCCACCTAACGTATACATCTTTGGACACTAAGGGGCAATTTAGCATGGCCAATCCACCTAACCTGCACATCTTTGGACACTAAGGGGCAATTTAGCATGGCCAATCCACCTAACCTGAACATCTTTGGACACTAAGGGGCAATTTAGCATGGCCAATCCACCTAACCTGCACATCTTTGGACACTAAGGGGCAATTTAGCATGGCCAATCCACCTAACCTGAACATCTTTGGACACTAAGGAGCAATTTAGCATGGCCAATCCACCTAACCTGCACATCTTTGGACTGTGGGAGGAAGCCAAAGGAAACACACGCAGACACGGGAAGAACGTGCAGACTCCACCCAGACAGTGAACCCACGCCGGGAATCGAACCCAGATCCCTGGCACTGTGAGGGTGCAGTGCTAACCACTGTGCCCACTGTGCTGCTCTCTAGTTTGAGACTCCCCTACCTTTGGGAAAAGATATTGGCTATCTAGCTGACCTGTGCCCCTCATTATTTTATAGACTTCTATAAGGTCACCCCTCAGCCTCCTACACTCCAGAGAAAAAAGTCCCAGTCTATCCAGCCTCTCCTTATAACTCAAACCATCAAGTCCCGGTATCATCCTAGTAAATCTTTTAGTAAGTCAGATGAATGATGGACAGTGAAACGGGAATTGCCAAGTATCCTGGCATAGTCACAAACGCAACGTCACCAGAACGGAGAGGGCAGCAAGGGTCGAGACATGCCACAGATTCAGAGGGCGGCACGGTGGCGCAGTGGTTAGCACTGCTGCCTCACAGCGGCCAGGGACCCGGTTTTGATTCCCGGCTTGGGGTCACTGTCTGTGTGGAGTCTGCACGTTCTCCCCCGTGTCTGCGTGGGTTTCCTCCGGGTGCTCCGGTTTCCTCCCACAGTCCAAAGATGTGCGGGTTAGGTGGATTGGTCATGGTAAATTGCCCCTTTGTGTCAGGGGGTTTAGCAGGATAAATACATGAGGTTACAGGGCTAGGGCCTGGGTGGGATTGTGGTCGGTGCAGACTCGATGGGCCAAATGGCCTCCTTCTGCACTGCAGGGATTCTATGATCCTTTAAACTCTTTAAGGGGAAACAGAGAGAAGTGGAGATATTCGTTGATTTGATTTGATTTATTATTGTCACATGTATTGGGACACAGTGAAAAGTATTGTTTCTTGCGCGCTATACAGACAAAGCATACCTTTCATAGAGTACATAGGGGAGAAGGATTTGATTTGATTTATTATTGTCACATGTATTGGGATACAGTGAAAAGTATTGTTTCTTGCACGCTATACAGACTAAGCATACCGTTCATAGAGAAGGAAAGGAGAGAGTGCAGAATGTAGTGTTACAGTCATAGCTAGGGTGTAGAGAAAGATCAACTTAATGCGAGGTAGGTCCATTCAAAAGTCTGATTGCAGCAGGGAAGAAGCTGTTCTTGAGTCGGTTGGTACGTGACCTCAGACTTTTGTATCTTTTTCCCGAAGGAAGAAGGTGGAAGAGAGAATGTCCGGGGTGTGTGGGGGGTCCTTAATTATGCTGGCTGCTTTTCCCGAGGCAGCAGGAAGTGTAGACAGAGTCAATGGATGGGAGGCTGGTTTGCATGATGGATTGGGCTACATTTACGATTTTTGTAGTTCCTTGCGGTCTTGGGCAGAGCAGGAGCCCAGACCAAGCTGTGATACAACCAGAAAGAATGCTTTCTATGATGCATCTGTAAAAGTTGGTGAGAGTCGTAGCTGACATGCCAAATTTCCTTAGTCTTCTGAGAAAGTAGAGGCGTTGGTGGGGCTTTCTTAACTATAGTGTCGGCATGGGGGGGACCAGGACAGGTTGTTGGTGATCTGGACACCAAAAACCTTGAAGCTCTCGACACTTTCTACTTCGTCCCCGTTGATGTAGACAGGGGCATGTTCTCCTTTACGCTTCCTGAAGTCGATGACAATCTCCTTCGTTTTGTTGACATTGAGGGAGAGATTATTGTTGCCGCACCGGTTCACCAGATTCTCTATCTCATTCCTGTACTCTGTCTCGTCATTGTTTGAGATCTGACTCACTACGGTGGTGTCCTCGGCAAACCTGAAAATCGAGTGAGAGGGGAATTTGGCCGCACAGTCATAGGTGTATAAGGAGTATAGTAGGGGGCTGAGAACACAGCCTTGTGGGGCACTGGTGTTGAGGATGATCGTGGAGGAGGTGTTGTTGCCTATCCTTACTGATTGTGGTCTGTGAGTTAGGAAGTTCAGGATCCAGTCGCAGAGGGAGGTGCTGAGGCCCAAGGGCTTGGGGGCGCCCCAAAGAATTGGGGCGACACGATGGCACAGTGGTTAGCACTGCTGTCTCACAGAGCCAGGGTTCCGGCTTCGATTCCCGGCTTGGGTCACTGTCTGTGTGGAGTCTGCACGTTCTTCCCGTGTCTGCGTGGGTTTCCTCCGGGTGCTCCGGTTTCCTCCCACATTCTGAAAGACGTGCTGGTTAGGGTGCATTGACCCGAACAGGAGTGTGGCGAACAGGGGAATTTCACAGTAACTTCATTGCAGTGTTAATGTAAGCCTTGCTTGTGACAAATATGTTAGAAGGACACCATTAATCAAATTATTAAAGACAAGGCAATTGATGGTGGCAAACAACAGAATAGAACCTTATGTCACGTTTATAGGAATTGAACGTTAGAGCAACTTAGAGAGAATTTGGAACAAACTAATCAGGGGAAGGTTCCCTCCTGGATTAGTAATGTACAATTAGATTATCTGAGTCGCAGACGATGACATCCTAATGTGTCCCGTCGTCAGTTTGGACAATTAGCTAAGATTTGGTTTGAAGATAATCGCGGTGAAAAGTTAGGTAAAGCTTTAGGATTCATAGTGGGGATGCAGGAAGTAGCAGAGGTTCAGAACATTGGGATCATTAGGGAAAGTATGTGGATGGGATATGATAATGTTTCACCTGATGTCGTAGGGAGGAAAATTTGGTGGGTACTACTTTACGGAAATGCCAACTATCAACAAGGATAATTGTTCGCCCGCATCCCATATATTCAAATGGACAGGCTGCGTGTGATTGAAAGTTGATGACAATCTACATTGTATAATGGAGGTTTAGGTGTCCAGATACAGAGGGAAGGGTGAATATTACATTACTTCCTCATTGGAACATTATCAGTCTGGAGCTTTGGTTTGTAATATAATTCACACTAGTTTTTCCACCACTCTACAAATACCACAGTAAGAAGCCTCACAACGCCAGGTTAAAGTCCAACAGGTTTATTTGGTAGCACGAGCTTTCGGAGCGCTGCCCCTTCATCAGGTGAGTGCAGGATTTGATTCACAAACAGGGCATGTAGAGACACAAACTCAATTACAAGATAATGGTTGGAATGCGAGTCTTGATTAGATTTAATTTGATTTATTATTGTCACATGTCATAGAAAGAAATCATAGAAACCCTACAGTGCAGAAGGAGGCCATTCGGCCCATCGAGTCTGCACCGACCACAATCCCACCCAGGCCCTACCCCCACATATTTTACCCGCTAATCCCTCTAACCTACGCATCCCAAGACTCTAAGGGGCAATTTTTAACCTGGCCAATCAACCTAACCCGCACATCTTTGGACTGTGGGAGGAAACCGGAGCACCCGGAGGAAACCCACGCAGACACGAGGAGAATGTGCAAACTCCACACAGACAGTGACCCGAGCCGGGAATCGAACCCGGGACCCTGGAGCTGTGAAGCAGCAGTGCTAACCACTGTGCTACCGTGCCGCCCTAATATGTATTGGGATACAGTGAAAAGTATTGTTTCTTGTGCGTTGTACAGACAAAGCATACCGTTCATAGAGTACATAGGGGAGAAGGATTTGATTTATCATCGTCGCATGAATTGGGATACAGTGAAAAGTATTGTTTCTTGCGTGCTATACCGACAAAGCATACCGTTCATAGAGTCCATAGGGGAGAAGGATTTGGTTTGATTTATTATTGTCACATGTATTGGGATACAGTGAAAAGTATTGTTTCTTGCACGCTATACAGACAAAGTATACCGTTCATAGAGTACATAGGGGAGAAGGATTTGATTTATTATTGTCACATGTATTGGGATACAGTGAAAAGTATTGAGTCTTTACAGGTACAGACAGTGCGAGTGGAGAGAGCGATAATCACAGGTTAAAGAGATGTGTATTGTCTCCAGCCAGGACAGTTAGTGAGATTTTGCAAGCCCAGGCAAGTCGTGGGGGTTACAGATAGTGTGACATGAACCCAATGGTTGAGGCCCCTCCTCATGTGTGCGGAACTTGGCTATCAGTCTCTGCTCAGCGATTCTGCGTTGTGTGTCGTGAAGGCCGCCTTGGAGAACGCTTACCCGAAGGTCGGAGGCTGAATGCCCGTGACTGCTGAAGTGCAGAGTCGCTGAGCAGAGACTGATAGCCAAGTTCCGCACACATGAGGACGGCCTCAACCGAGATCTTGGGTTCATGTCACGCTATCTGTAACCCCCGACGATTTGCCTGGGCTTGCAAAATCTCTCTAACTGTCCTGTCTGGAGACAATACACATTTCTTTAACCTGTGCTTAACCCTCTCTCCACTCACACTGTCTGTACCTGGAAAGACTTGATTACCTGTTAAGACTCGCATTCCAACCATTATCTTGCCATTGAGTCTGTGTCTACTTATGCCGTGTTTGTGAACCCAACTCTCCGCTCACCTGATGAAGGAGCAGCGCTCCGAAAGCTCGAGATTCCAAATAAACCTGTTGGACTTTAACCTGGTGTTGTGAGACTTCTTACTCTGTTTACCCCAGTCCAACGCCGGCATCTCCACATCATGTCCACAAATTCCAGCGAGAATGGACTACATTGAATTGGATAAAATAAACCAAAGACTAGAATCAATATTAAATGTAACGGATGAACTACAAGACTCGTTGAGTGAATATTTTGAGCAGTAAAATACCACTATTATGGGCTGACGAATGGCAGATGGAGTTTAATTTAGACAAATGCGAGGTGATGCATTTTGGTAGATTGAACCAGGGCAGGACTTACTCAGTTAATGGTAGGGCGTTGGGGAGAGTTACAGAACAAAGAGATCTAGGGGTACAGGTTCATACCTCCTTGAAAGTGGAGTCACAGGTGGACAGAGTGGTGAAGAAGGCATTCAGCATGCTTGGTTTCATCGGTCAGAACATTGAATACAGGAGTTGGAACGCCTTGTTGAAGTTGTACAAGACATTGGTAAGGCCACACTTGGAATACTGTGTGCAGTTCTGGTCACCCTATTATAGAAAGGATATTATTAAACTAGAAAGAGTGCAGAAAAGATTTACTAGGATGCTACTGGGACTTGATGGTTTGAGTTATAAGGAGAAGCTGAAGAGACTGGGACTTTTTTCTCTGGAGCGTAGGAGGCTGAGGGGTGATCTTATAGAGGTCTATAAAATAATGGGGGGCACAGATCAGCTAGATAGTCAACATCTTTTCCCAAAGGTAGGGGAGTCTAAAACTAGAGGGCATAGGTTTAAAATGAGAGGGGAGAGATACAAAAGGGTCCAGAGGGGCAATTTTGGCATACAAAGGGTGGTGAGTGTCTGGAACGAGCTGCCAGAGGTAGTAGTAGAGGCGGGTACAACTTTGTCTTTTAAAAAGCATTTAGATAGTTACGTGGGTAAGCTGGGTATAGAGGGATATGGGCCAAACGCGGGCAATTGGGATTAGCTAAGGGGTTTTTAAAAAAAAGGGTGGCATGGACAAGTTGGGCTGAAGGGCCTGTTTCCATCCTGTAAACCTCTATGACTCTATGACTCTACGATCAACCTACTATGACCTGAACATTTGGCGTGCATTAGAACACGCTTAGCTACTGCTTCTCAAGTTTTCACTCAAGCTTTCACTCTACTTTCTCAGAAGACTAAGGAAATTTAGCATGTCCGCTACGACTCTCACCAACTTTTACAGATGCACCATAGAAAGCATTCTTTCGGGTTGTATCACAGCTTGGTATGGCTCCTGCTCTGCCCAAGACCACAAGGAACTACAAAAGATCACGAATGTAGCCCAATCCATCACACAAACCAGCCTCCCATCCATTGACTCTGTCTACACTTCCCGCTGCCTTGGGAAAAGCAGCCAGCATAATTAAGGACCCTACGCAGCCCCGGACATTCTCTCTTCAACCTTCTTCTGTCGGGAAAAAGATACAAAAGTCTGAGGTCACGCACCAACCGACTGAAAAACAGCTTCTTCCCTGCTGCCGTCAGGCTTTTGAATGGACCTACCTTGCATTAAGTTGATCTTTCTCTACACCCTAGCTATGACTGTAACACTACATTCTGCACCCTCTCCTTTCCTTCTCCTCTATGTACTCTATGAACGGTATGCTTTGTCTGTATAGCGCGCAAGAAACAATACTTTTCACTGTATCCCAATACATGTGACAATAATAAATCAAATCAAATCAAATCAAGTGAAACAAGCTGCTAAAACTATTAATCAGGATATTAAGAATATAAAGGTATGAGTTGGTGGGATGATTTCTGGAGTGGGGGTTCCAACGTACAAAATCATCCATTGGTCTGATTAATGTCTCACGCTGCAGTCTTATTAATCTTGTGTCCTTTGTTGTACTTAATTGTGTTAACAATAAGATTTACCAAGTGCAAGAAAGAGCTAATCAAACAGCTGAATGAGGAAATATGGTGGCCTAAGAAAGAATGTGGTGTGTCAACATCTTAAGCGATGAATGTAACATAACATTGATACAATTGTGATGACTTCAGTCAGGCGGATGAGGTCGGGTTGCCAGAGTATGAATCTCCGATGGGTGCTGTGGGTGGCAAAGTGGTTAGCACTGCTGTATCACAGCGCCAGGGACCCGGGTTCGATTCCCGGCTTGGGTCACTATCTGTGCGGAGTCTGCACGTTCTCCCCCCGTGTCTGCGTGAGTTTTCTCCGGGTGCTCTGGTTCCCTCCCACACTCCAAAGATGTGCAGGTTAGGTGGATTGGCCATGCTAAATTGCCCCTTAGTGTCCAAAGATGTGCAGGTTAGGTGGATTGGCCATGCTAAATTGCCCCTTAGTGTCCAAAGATGTGCAGGTTAGGTGGATTGGCCATGCTAAATTGCCCCTTAGTGTCCAAAGATGTTCAGGTTAGGTGGATTGGCCATGCTAAATTGCCCCTTAGTGTCCAAAGATGTGCAGGTTAGGTGGATTGGCCATGCTAAATTGCCCCTTAGTGTCCAAAGATGTGCAGGTTAGGTGGATTGGCCATGCTAAATTGCCCCTTAGTGTCCAAAGATGTTCAGGTTAGGTGGATTGGCCATGCTAAATTGCCCCTTCGTGTCAGGAGGGTTGGGAGGGTAAATATGTGGGGTTATGCGGATGGGGCCTGGGTGGGACTGTGTTCGGTGCAGGCTCGATGGGCCGAATGGCCTCCTCCTGCACTGTAGGGATTCTATGATTCTTTGAAGAGAGCAAAGAACTGATTCTAAGTGACAACAAAATCATGGCCAGGTTTTAATTGCGAGTGGAAATTAACCCTAACTAAAGAAAAAGATGGTGAGTATTTAGTTGATGCATTGCAATTATTTACTGTTCTTTAAGTGGAAATTGTGTTTAAGTATTTAAAGTTTACTTTGTGTCTTTATTCGCTGCAGAGGTTAAAACACAGAGGTTTGCAAGGCAGATTTAACACATGGAGGATGGTCCCCGGAGGGAGAGTGTGTCAGTATTTACAGGGGGGGGTCCCCGGGGGGAGAGTGTGTCAGTATTTACAGTGGGTCCCCAGGGGGGGGAGTGTGTCAGTATTTACAGGGGGGGTTCCCGGGGAGAGTGTGTCAGTATTTACAGGGGAGGTCCCCGGGGGGGGGGGGGGGGGGGGGGAAGAGTGTGTCAGTATTTACAGGGGGGTCCCTGGGGGAGAGTGTGTCAGTATTTACAGGGGGGTCCCCGGGGGAGAGTGTGTCAGTATTTACAGGGGGGTCCCCGGGGGAGAGTGTGTCAGTATTTACAGGGGGGGTCCCAGGGGAGAGTGTGTCAGTATTTACAGGGGGTCCCCGGGGGGGAGTGTGTCAGTATTTACAGGGGGTCCCCAGGGGGAGTGTGTCAGTATTTACAGGGGGGGTCCCCGGGGAGAGTGAGTCAGTATTTACAGGGGGTCCCCGGGGGGGAGTGTGTCAGTATTTACAGGGGGTCCCCGGGGGAGAGTGTGTCAGTATTTACAGGGGGTCCCCGGGGAGAGTGAGTCAGTATTTACAGGGGATCCCTGGGGAGAGTGTGTCAGTATTTACAGGGGGTCCCCGGGGGAGAATGTGTCAGTATTTACAGGGGGTCCCCAGGGGGAGTGTGTCAGTATTTACAGGGGGGGTCCCCGGGGAGAGTGAGTCAGTATTTACAGGGGGTCCCCGGGGGGGAGTGTGTCAGTATTTACAGGGGGTCCCCGGGGGAGAGTGTGTCAGTATTTACAGGGGGGGTCCCCGGGGAGAGTGTGTCAGTATTTACAGGGGATCCCTGGGGAGAGTGAGTCAGTATTTATAGGGGGGTCCCCGGGGAGAGTGTGTCAGTATTTACAGGGGGTTCCCGGGGAAAGTGAGTCAGTATTTACAGGACGTCCCCGGGGAGAGTGTGTCAGTATTTACAGGGGGGGGTCCCCGGGAAGAATGTGACAGTATTTAGAGGGTCCCCAGGGGGAGTGTGTCAGTATTTACAGGGTGTCCCCGGTGGAGACTGTGTCAGTATTTACAGGGGATCCCTGGGGAGAGTGTGTCAGGATTTACAGGGGGGTGTCACCGGAAGAGACTGTGTCAGTATTTACAGGGGGGTTCCCCGGGAGAGAGTGAGTCAGTATTTACAGGGGGATACCCGGGGGGAGTGTGTCAGAATTTACAGGGGTCCCCGGGGGAGAGTGTGTCAGTATATACAGGGTGGGGGGTCCCCGGTGGAGACTGTGTCAGTATTTACAGGGGGTCCCCGGGGAGAGTGTGTCAGTATTTACAGCGGATCCCTGGGGAGAGTGTGTCAGTATTTACAGGGGGTCCCCGGGGAGAGTGTGTCAGTTTTTACAGGGGGTCCCTGGGGAGAGTGTGTCAGTATTTACAGCGGATCCCTGGGGAGAGTGTGTCAGTATTTACAGGGGGTCCCCGGGGAGAGTGTGTCAGTATTTACAGCGGATCCCTGGGGAGAGTGTGTCAGTATTTACAGGGGGTCCCCGGGGAGAGTGTGTCAGTTTTTACAGGGGGTCCCTGGGGAGAGTGTGTCAGTATTTACAGCGGATCCCTGGGGAGAGTGTGTCAGTATTTACAGGGGGTCCCCGGGGAGAGTGTGTCAGTACTTACAGGGGGGTCCCCAGGGGGAGAGTGTGTCAGTATTTACAGGGGGTTCCTGGGGGAGAGTGTGTCAGTATTTACAGGGGGGTCCCTGGGGAGAGTGTGTCAGTATTTACAGGGGGTCCCCGGGGAGAGTGTGTCAGTTTTTACAGGGGGTCCCTGGGGAGAGTGTGTCAGTATTTACAGGGGGTCCCCGGGGAGAGTGTGTCAGTATTTACAGGGGGTCCCCGGGGAGAGTGTGTCAGTATTTACAGGGGGTCCCCGGGGAGAGTGTGTCAGTATTTACAGGGGGGTCCCCAGGGGGAGAGTGTGTCAGTATTTACAGGGGGTTCCTGGGGGAGAGTGTGTCAGTTTTTACAGGGGGTCCCTGGGGAGAGTGTGTCAGTACTTACAGGGGGTCCCCGGGGGAGAGTGTGTCAGTATTTACAGGGGGTCCCCGGGGGGGAGTGTGTCAGTAGTTACAGGGGGTCCCCGGGGGGGAGTGTGTCAGTATTTACAGGGGGTCCTCGGGGGAGAGTGTGTCAGTATTTACAGGGGGTGGTCCCTGGGGGAGAGTGTGTCAGTTTTTATAGGGGGGGGGTCCCCGGGGGAGAGTGTGTCAGTATTTACAGGGGGGGATCCCCGGGGGAGAGTGTGTCAGTATTTACAGGGGGGTCCCCGGGGGAGAATGTGTCAGTATTTACAGGGGGGTCCCCGGGGGAGAATGTGTCAGTATTTACAGGGGGGTCCCCGGGGGAGAATGTGTCAGTATTTACAGGGGGGTCACACAAAAGTGTGAGTATCTGTATATTTAATAGTGTCACAAGTCGGCTTACATTAACACTGCAATGAAGTTACTGTGAAAATCCCCTAGTTGCCACACTCCGGCGCCTGTTCGGGTAACACTGAGGGAGAATTTAGCACGGCCGATGCACCCTAACCAGCACGTCTTTCAGACTGTGGGAGGAAACCGGAGCACCTGGAGGAAACCCACGCAGACACGGGGAGAACGTGCAAACTCCGCACAGACAGTGACCCGAGCTGGGAATCGAACCCGGGTCCCTGGCACTGTGAGGCAGCAGTGCTAACCCGCTGTGCCGCCCTGTGGGTTCATGCTGGTGAGTATCTGTGTGTGAGCGTGTGTTTGAGAGGGAGGTTTAAGGTTTGGGGAAAGAGTGATTATTACACCACAGTATTTCACACTGCATGGTAATAATCTTTCCCTGCACAGTAACTTCATTGCAGTGTTAATGTAACCCTACTTGTGACACTAATAAATAAGCTTTAAACTTTCCACTTGACAAGTCCGGTTTTGCAATACCCGACAATGTTATCGTAAAAAGCAAAATCTTGCAGATGCTGGAAACCTGAAATACAAACAGAAGATGCTGGAAAATCTTCACTGGTCTGGTTAGCGTCTGCGGGGAGAGAGAAACAGAGTTAACACTTCGAGTCTGTGAGAATCGTCAGGATGTGTTCATTTTTACACGGTGGCACAGTGGTTAGCGCTGCTGCCTCACAGCGCCAGGGACCCGGGTTCGATTCCCAGTTTGGGTCACTGTCTGTGCGGAGTTCACACATTCTCCCCGTGTCTGCATGGGTTTCCTCCGGTTTCCTCCTACAGTCTGAAAGACGTGCTGGTTAGGGTGCATTGGCCATGCTAAATTCTCCCTCAGTGTTACCCGAACAGGCGCCAGAATGTGGCGACTGGGGCGGGGGGGGGGGTTTTCACAGTAACTTCATTGCGGTGTTAATGTGAGCCGACTTGTGACACTAATAAATAAACTTTAGAACTTGTAAAGTTAGGCTGAGTTGGAAAAATCATTTCAATATAGGACTGGCACAGTAGGTTAGCACTGCTGCCTCACAGCGCCAGGGACCCGGGTTCGATTCCCGGCTTGGGTCACTGTCTGTGCGGAGTCTTTCCATCTCCCCGTGTCTGCGTGGGTTTCCTCCGGGTGCTCTGGTTTCCTCCCACAGTCCGAAAGATTGATTGGTTGATTGGCCGTGCTAAATTGCCCCTTAGTGTCAGGGGGATTAGGAGGGTAAATATGTGGGGTTGCGGGAATAGGACCTGGGATGGGATTGTTGTCAGTGCAGGCTCGATGGGCCGAATGGCCTCCTTCTGGACTGTAGAATCTATCTGCGGTGACCCATGGTGGGGGTGGGATGAGAGGCAGAATGTGCCCTCCCACACCCTCCCCCGATTCCATCTGAGCCGTAACGCCAGGGTGGTATCAAAACAGAGGGGGTTGGCATCAACAGGGTAAGGATTTACTCAAGAAATGAGAAGCTTGAGGGTAGGTTTGTCGAATTATGGAAGGTTTTCCATTGGGTTAGATGTGCAGAAGATGTTTTTAGCTGATCGGGCATCCAAATAGTAGCCAATGAAAATAAAACAAGCACTAATGAATCCAAAAGGGAATTGGGGGGAAAAATATTTACCCCGAGACAGATGCGAAGGTATAGAAATCGAAACCAGAGGGAGCATTTGAAAAGAATAACGGAACAACCGCCTTTACAGTTTAAGTTTATCCGTAAGTGCCACAAGCAAGGCTTACATTAACACCGCAATGAAGTTACTGTGAAAATCTCCACACTCTGGCGCCTGTTCGGGTAACACTGAGGGAGAATTTAACACGGCCAGTCCACCCTAAACCAGCACGTCTTTCGGACTGTCCAGGCTTGAGACAATTCACCCCTCTTTAACCTGTGATTATCCCTCTCTCCACTCGCACTGTCTGTACCTGGAAAGACCTGATTACCTGTAAAGACTCGCATTCCAACCATTATCTTGCAGTTGTGTCTCTGTCTATATATGCCCGTGTTTGTGAATCCACCTCTCCGCTCGCCTGATGAGGGGGCAGCGCTCCGAAAGCTCATGCTACCAAATAAACCTGTTGGACTTTAACCTGGTGTTGTGAGACTTCTTATGGTGTCTTTCGGACTGTGGGAGGAAACCCTGCTAGTCCCCCTGACACTAACAGACAATTTAGCATGGCCACTCCACCTAACCTGCACATCTTTGGACACTAAGGGACAATTTAGCATGGCCAATCCACCTAACCCGCACATCTTTGGACACTAAGGGGCAATTTAGCATGGCCAATCCACCTAACCCGCACATCTTTGGACACTAAGGGGCAATTTTGCACGGCCAATCCACCTAACCTGCACATCTTTGAACACTAAGGACAATTTAGCATGGCCAATCCACGTAACCTGCACATCTTTGGACACTAAGGGGCAATTTAGCATGGCCAATCCACCTAACCTGCACATCTTTGGACACGAAGGGGCAATTTAGCATGGCCAATCCACCTAACCTGAACATCTTTGGACACTAAGGGCAATTTAGCATGGCCAATCCACCTAACCTGCACATCTTTGGACACTGAGGGGCAATTTAGCATGGCCAATCCACCTAACCTGCACATCTTTGGACACTGAGGGGCAATTTAGCATGACCAATCCACCTAACCTGAACATCTTTGGACACTAAGGGCAATTTAGCATGGCCAATCCACCTAACCTGCACATCTTTGGACACTAAGGGGCAATTTAGCATGACCAATCCACCTAACCTGAACATCTTTGGACACTCTGGCGCAATTTAGCATGGCCAATCTACCTAACCTGCACATCTTTGGACACTAAGGGCAATTTAGCACGGCCAATCCACCTAACCTGCACATCTTTGGATACTAAGGGGCAATTTAGCATGGCCAATCCACCTAACCCGCACATCTTTGGACACTAAGGGGCAATTTAGCATGGCCAATCCACCTAACCTGAACATCTTTGGACACTAAGGGCAATTTAGCATGGCCAATCCACCTAACCTGCACACCTTTGGACACTAAGGGCAATTTAGCACGGCCAATCCACCTAACGTGCACATCTTTGGACACTAAGGGGCAATTTAGCATGACCAATCCACCTAACCTGAACATCTTTGGACACTCTGGCGCAATTTAGCATGGCCAATCTACCTAACCCGCACATCTTTGGACACTAAGGGGCAATTTAGCATGGCCAATCCACCTAACCTGAACATCTTTGGACACTAAGGGCAATTTAGCATGGCCAATCCACCTAACCTGCACATCTTTGGACACTAAGGGCAATTTAGCACGGCCAATCCACCTAACGTGCACATCTTTGGACACTAAGGGGCAATTTAGCATGACCAATCCACCTAACCTGAACATCTTTCGACACTCTGGCGCAATTTAGCATGGCCAATCTACCTAACCTGCACATCTTTGGACACTAAGGGGCAATTTAGCATGACCAATCCACCTAACCTGAACATCTTTGGACACTCTGGCGCAATTTAGCATGGCCAATCTACCTAACCTGCACATCTTTGGACACTAAGGGGCAATTTAGCATGACCAATCCACCTAACCTGAACATCTTTGGACACTCTGGCGCAATTTAGCATGGCCAATGCACCTAACCTGCACATCTTTGGACAATGGGAGGAGCTCAGAGCACCCGGAGGAAACCCACGCAGACACGAGGGGGGAGAACGTGCAGACTCCGCACAGACAGTGACCCAAGCCGGGAATCGAACCCGGGTCCCTGGCGCTGTGAGGCAGCAATGCTAACCATTGTGCCACCGTGCCGCCCGTCTGGCCTCAAGGAATGCCGGTCAAATTTAAGTCAATTGGCATTGCGTACATGAGTCAGGCTGTCATGTTGCAGCTTTATATAAAACTTTGGTTAGGCCTCTCTTCAAGTATTGTGTTCAATTCTGGTCACCACATTACAGGAAGGATATGGAGTCTTTGGAGAGGGTGCAGGAGAGGTCTACCAGGATGTTGCCTGGATTAAAGGGTTTAAGCTATGAGGAGAGGCTGGACAAACGAGGGTTGCTTTCTCTGGAGCGGCGGAGGCTGAGGGGAGACCTGATAGAAGTCTATACAATTACGAGAGGCTTAGATAGGGTTGACAGCCAGAACCTTGTTCCCAGAGTTGAAATGTCTGATACTAGGGGGCGTGGACTAAAGGGGTAAAGTTTAAAGGAGATGTGAGGGGTAAGTTTTTTTTACACAGAGAGTGGTAGGAGTGTGGAACGCGCTGCCAGGGGTGGAGGCAGATACGATCGGGGGGGTTTAAGGGGCTTTTAGATAATCACATGAATGTGCGAGGAATAGAGGGATATGGAGCAAGGACAGGCAGAAGGGGTTAGTTTAATTTGGAGTCATGTTCGGCACAACATAGTGGGCCGAATGGCCTGTTCCTGTGCTGGACTGCTCTGCGTTCTATGGATCAGGGGTGATGGGCTGGGTGGTCCCCGCGGGTTTGAGTACAAATAAAAACTCTTGTGGTTTTTGGGGGTCAAAGAGTATCCAGGACATCACTGCAGGAGGTCCCCAGGGTCGGGTCCCTGGGGGTTAGTTTTTGATTTGATTTATTATTGTCACATGTACTGGGATACAGTGAAAAGTATTGTTTCTAACGCACTATACAGACAAAGCATACCGTTCATAGAGTACATAGGGGAGAAGGATTTGATTTATTATTGTCACATGTACTGGGATACAGTGAAAAGTATTGTTTCTTGCGCGCTATACAGACAAAGCATACCGTTCATAGAGTACATAGGGGAGAAGGATTTGATTTATTATTGTCACATGTATTGGGATACAGTGAAAAGTATTGTTTCTTGCGCGCTATACAGACAAAGCATACCGTTCATAGAGTACACAGGAGTAGATGATACAAAGATTGGCCGGGTGGTTAACAGGGAGGCGGAGTCTCTGGGGCAACAAGGAGATGTAGAGGGAATGGTCAAATGGGCGGATAAGTGGCAGATGGAATTTAACCCTGGACAGTGTGAGGTGATGCACTTTGGAAGAAATAATTTGACAAGAAAGTATTCTATGAGTGGCAGAGCTCCGGGAAGTTCTGTGGAACAAAGGGACCTGGGCGTGTTTGCCCACAGATCTCTGAAGGCGGAAGGGCAGGTTAATAGGGTGGTGATGAAGGCATGTGGGACGTTTCCCTTTCTCAATCGGGGTATAGATTACAAAAGCAGGGAGGTCACGTTGGAGTTGTATAGGACTTTGGTGAGGCCACAGTTAGAGTCATAGAATCATAGGAACCCTACAGTGCAGGAAGAGGCCATTTGGCCCATCGGGTCTGCACCGATCACAATCCCACCCAGGCCCTACCCCCATATCCCTACATATTTTACCCGCTAATCCCTCTAACCTACGCATCTCAGGACGCTAAGGGGCAGTTTTAGCATGGCCAATCAACCTAACCCGCACATCTTTGGACTGTGTTGGAGCACTGTGTGCAGTTCTGGTCGCCACGTTATAGGAAGGACGTGATTGCACTGGAGGGGGTGCAGAGGAGATTCACCAGGATGCTGCCGGGGATGGAATATTTAAGTTATGGAGAGAGGTTGGGTAGACTTGCGTTGTTTTCTCTGGAGCAGAGAAGACTGAAGGGCGACCTGATCGAGGTGTTCAAGATTATGAGGGGCTTGGACAGGGTGGATAAGGAGCAGTTGTTCCCCTTAGTTGAAGGGTCAGTCACGAGGGGACATAGCTTCAAGCTGGGGGTGGGGGAGGGGGGGGGGTGGTTGGGTGGGGTGGTGGGTGGGATTGGGGGGGGTGGGGGGGAGGAGGTTCAGGGTGGTTGTGAGGCAAAGCTTTTTTACCCAGAGGGCGGCACAGTTGCACAGTGGTTAGCACTGCTGCCTCACAGCACCAGGGACCCGGGTTCAATTCCCGGCTTGGGTCACTGTCTGTGTGAAGTCTGCACGCTCTCCCCCCGGTGTGTCTCCGTGGGTTTCCTCCCACTGTCCAAAGATGTGCGGGTAGGGTGGATTGGTCATGCTAAATTGCCCCTAAGTGTCTAAAGATGTGCAGATTAGATGGATTAGCCATGCTAAATTGTCCCTTAGTGTCCAAAGATGTGCGGGTAGGGTGGATTGGCCATGTTAAATTGCCCCTTAGTGTCCAAAGATGTGCGGGTTAGGTGGATTGGCCATGTTAAATTGCCCCTTAATGTTCAAAGATGTGTGGGTTAGGTGGATTGGCCATGCTAAATTGCCCCTTAGTGTCCAAAGACGTGTGGGTTAGGTGGATTGGCCATGCTAAATTGCCCCTTAATGTCCAAAGATGTGCAGGTTAGGTGGATTGGCCGTGCTAAATTGCCCCTTAGCGTCCAAAGATGTGCAGGTTAGGTGGATTGGCCATGCTAAATTGACCCTTAGTGTCCAAAGATGTGCAGGTTAGGTGGATTGGCCATGCTAAATTGCCCCTTAGTGTCCAAAGATGTGCAGGTTAGGTGGATTGGCCATGCTAAATTGACCCATAGTGTCCAAAGATGTGCAGGTTGGGTGGATTGGCCATGTTAAATTGTTCCTTAGTGTCCAAAGATGTGCAGGTCAGGTGGATTGGCCACGCTAAATTGCCCCTTAGTGTCCAAAGATGATACTGACCACAATATGGTAGAATCGCACATCCAGTTTGAGGGTGGACGGAGTGGGCCCACGACTAGTGCGTTCAACTTAAATAAAGGCAATTCTAATGGTATGAGGGCGGAATTGTGTAAGATGCATTGAACACAGAGCAGTGCAGCAAGGGAATTCCAAATGTCAGGAAAGACTGGGACTCTTTCCTCTTGAATGGGGAGGACGGAGGGGGTGGACGGAGGGGGGGCGAAATCTGACAGAGGTTTGTCAAATTATACAGGAGCTTCGAAGGGTTAATAGAGTGAAAGCGTTTCTCAATTTCGGAGCCTGTAAATAAGACGGTCGCTAATCATCCCGGGGGGGCAATGCTTGGAGAAAAATATTTACCCAGAGAGTGGGGAGATTGTGGTTCTCACTCCCACGGGGAGAGGTTACGGTGAGCGGTGTGGGGACATATAAGGGAGAAACTGCATCAACAAATGAGGGGGAGAAGAAATTGAAGGATGGGAGGAGGGCAGGAGATGAGGTGGGGAAGGAGCGCAGGAAGGTACAACACCAGCATGCAGCAGATGGGCCAAATGGCCTGTGTTTGGGCTGTACATTCTATCAAACTCATCGAATATTAAAGAGTTTCCAACAATGCATCAATACTTAAGAGATTCAATCAAAATTTCAGATCACACCAACAAACTGTTTCACTCCCTGCAGCCAGACAACCCCCATCACCTGTTTATCCATGTAAAGCTCCCTCTACACTGCCCCCCATCAAACACTCCCAGGACAGGTACAGCACGGGGTTAGATACAGAGTAAAGCTCCCTCTGCACTGTCCCCCATCAAACACTCCCAGGACAGGTACAGCACGGGGTTAGATACAGAGTAAAGCTCCCTCTACACTGTCCCCCATCAAACACTCCCAGGACAGGGACAGCACGGGGTTAGATACAGAGTAAAGCTCCCTCTACACTGTCCCCCATCAAACACTCCCAGGACAGGGACAGCACGGGGTTAGATACAGAGTAAAGCTCCCTCTACACTGTCCCCATCAAACACTCCCAGGACAGGGACAGCACGGGGTTAGATACAGAGTAAAGCTCCCTCTACACTGTCCCCCATCAAACACTCCCAGGACAGGGACAGCACGGGGTTAGATACAGAGTAAAGCTCCCTCTACACTGTCCCCCATCAAACACTCCCAGGACAGGTACAGCACGGGGTTAGATACAGAGTAAAGCTTCCTCTACACTGTCCCCCATCAAACACTCCCAGGACAGGTACAGCAGAGGGTTAGATACAGAGTAAAGCTCCCTCTACACTGTCCCCATCAAACACTCCCAGGACAGGAACAGCACGGGGTTAGATACAGAGTAAAGCTCCCTCTACACTGTCCCCGGTCAAACACTCCCAGGACAGGGACAGCACGGGGTTAGATACAGAGTAAAGCTCTCTCTACACTGTCCCCGGTCAAACACTCCCAGGACAGGTACAGCACGGGGTTACATACAGAGTAAAGCTCTCTCTACACTGTCCCCAGTCAAACACTCCCAGGACAGGTACAGCACGGGGTTAGATACAGAGTAAAGCTCCCTCTACACTGTCCCCGGTCAAACACTCCCAGGACAGGTACAGCACGGGGTTAGATACAGAGTAAAGCTCCCTCTACACTGTCCCCGGTCAAACACTCCTAGGACAGGTACAGCACGGGGTTACATACAGAGTAAAGCTCCCTCTACACTGTCCCCGGTCAAACACTCCTAGGACAGGTACAGCACGGGGTTAGATACAGAGTAAAGCTCCCTCTACACTGTCCCCGGTCAAACACTCCCAGGACAGGTACAGCACGGGGTTAGATACAGAGTAAAGCTCCCTCTACACTGTCCCCGGTCAAACACTCCTAGGACAGGTACAGCACGTGGTTAGATACAGAGTAAAGCTCCCTCTACACTGTCCCCGGTCAAACACTCCTAGGACAGGTGCAGCACGGGGTTAGATACAGAGTAAAGCTCCCTCTGCACTGTCCCCGGTCAAACACTCCCAGGACAGGTACAGCACGGGGTTAGATACAGAGTAAAGCTCCCTTTACACTGTCCCCGGTCAAACACTCCCAGGACAGGTACAGCACGGGGTTAGATACAGAGTAAAGCTCCCTCTACACTGCCCCCCATCAAACACTCCCAGGACAGGTACAGCACGGGGTTAGATACAGAGTAAAGCTCCCTCTACACTGTCCCCGGTCAAACACTCCCAGGACAGGTACAGCACGGGGTTAGATACAGAGTAAAGCTCCCTCTACACTGTCCCCGGTCAAACACTCCCAGGACAGGTACAGCACGGGGTTAGATACAGAGTAAAGCTCCCTCTACACTGTCCCCGGTCAAAGACTCCCAGGACAGGTACAACACGGGGTTAGATACAGAGTAAAGCTCCCTCTACACTGTCCCCGGTCAAACATTCCCAGGACAGGTACAGCACGGGGTTAGATACAGAGTAAAGCTCCCTCTGCACTGTCCCCCATCAAACACTCCCAGGACAGGTACAGCACGGGGTTAGATACAGAGTAAAGCTCCCTCTACACTGTCCCCCATCAAACACTCCCAGGACAGGTACAGCACGGGGTTAGATACAGAGTAAAGCTCCCTCTACACTGTCCCCCATCAAACACTCCTAGGACAGGTACAGCATGGGGTTAGATACAGAGTAAAGCTCCCTCTACACTGTCCCCATCAAACACTCCCAGGACAGGTACAGCACGGGGTTAGATACAGAGTAAAGCTCCCTCTACACTATCCCCATCAAACACTCCCAGGACAGGTACAGCACGGGGTTAGATACAGAGTAAAGCTCCCTCTACACTGTCCCCGGTCAAACACTCCCAGGACAGGTACAACACGGGGTGAGATACAGAGTAAAGCTCCCTGAACACTGTCCCCATCAAACATTCCCAGGACAGGCACAGCACAGGGTTAGATACAGAGTAAAGCTCCCTCTGCACTGTCCCCATCAAACACTCCCAGGACAGGTACAGCACCGGGTTAGATACAGAGTAAAGCTCCCTCTACACTGTCCCCCATCAAACACTCCCAGGACAGGTACAACACGGGGTGAGATACAGAGTAAAGCTCCCTGAACACTGTCCCCATCAAACATTCCCAGGACAGGCACAGCACAGGGTTAGATACAGAGTAAAGCTCCCTCTGCACTGTCCCCATCAAACACTCCCAGGACAGGTACAGCACGGGGTTAGATACAGAGTAAAGCTCTCTCTACACTGTCCCCATCAAACACTCCCGGGACAGGTACAGCACGGGGTTAGATACAGAGTAAAGCTCCCTCTGCACTGTCCCCATCAAACACTCCCAGGACAGGTACAGCACGGGGTTAGATACAGCGTGATGTGCCCTCAGGTAGGGTGTTCCTGCCACCTACTGGCCGTAGCTATTTTTCGGCCACTGAAAACCTCCTCTTTTTTACTCTGTGGTTGGAATTCGTAACAAATTTGCTTATTGTTATGTGTGGCCAACATTAGAATCGAACTTCCTTTCAAAGCACGCATGCTGTCTATTTGCAGCAGTTTTTCCAGTTACTCTGCTAACCTGCATTTCAGCATTGAGGGGGACACAGGTGGGATTTGCCCCTTTTCAGGGCGAGAGGGTGGTGATTTTCCTTTCCCTGTGTCTCTCTCGCCCTCCTGCCCACACCCCAATGTCCCAGCCACACAATCATGCACCTCAGTGAAGTACCTCCCTGATTTGTGTGACCTGGGCCATCTTCCCTGAGCCACCGGCCTGTGGGATCTTGCTCTGCGCTGACTGGATGCCATATTTCCCTCGGACAGCCCATATCCCGCATCTCTCGGCAGCCCAGTGACAATACCTCTACACCACTGCCTCACCTAAACCAGAAAGACACCACGAAATTCAAGTGGGGAATCCAGGAAGGATTTCTTTATCCTCAGGTGGAGAATGTGGGACGCGCTCCCATGGGGAGTGGGAGAGAATGTGGGACTCGCTCCCACAGGGAGTGGGGGAGAATGTGGGACTCGCTCCCACAGGGAGTGGGGGAGAATGTGGGACTCGCTCCCACGGGGGAGTCGGGGAGAATGTGGGACTCGCTCCCACGGGGAGTGGGGAGAATGTGGGACTCGCTCCCACGGGGGAGTGGGGGAGAATGTGGGACTCGCTCCCACGGGGAGTGGGAGAGAATGTGGGACTCGCTCCCACGGGGAGTGGGGGAGAATGTGGGACTCGCTCCCACGGGGAGTGGGGAGAATGTGGGACTCGCTCCCACGGGGAGTGGGGAGAATGTGGGACTCGCTCCCACGGGGGAGTGGGGGAGAATGTGGGACTCGCTCCCACGGGGAGTGGGAGAGAATGTGGGACTCGCTCCCACGGGGAGTGGGGGAGAATGTGGGACTCGCTCCCACGGGGGAGTGGGGGAGAATGTGGGACTCACTCCCACAGGGAGTGGGGAGAATGTGGGACTCGCTCCCACGGGGAGTGGGAGAGAATGTGGGACTCGCTCCCACGGGGAGTGGGGAGAATGTGGGACTCGCTCCCACGGGGGAGAATGTGGGACTCGCTCCCACGGGGAGTGGGGGAGAATGTGGGACTCACTCCCACAGGGAGTGGGGAGAATGTGGGACTCGCTCCCACGGGGAGTGGGGGAGAATGTGGGACTCGCTCCCACGGGGAGTGGGGAGAATGTGGGACTCGCTCCCACGGGGGAGAATGTGGGACTCGCTCCCACGGGGGAGTGGGGGAGAATGTGGGACTCACTCCCACGGGGGAGTGGGGGAGAATGTGGGACTCGCTCCCACGGGGAGTGGGGGAGAATGTGGGACTCGCTCCCACGGGGAGTGGGGAGAATGTGGGACTCGCTCCCACGGGGAGTGGGGGAGAATGTGGGACTCACTCCCACAGGGAGTGGGGGAGAATGTGGGACTCACTCCCACAGGGAGTGGGGGAGAATGTGGGACTCACTCCCACGGGGAAATCATAGAAATCATAGAAACCCTACAGTGCAGAAGGAGGCCATTCGGCCCATCGAGTTTGCACCGACCATAATCCCACCCAGGCCCCACCCATTTTACCCGCTAATCCCTCTAACCTACACATCCCAGGACTCTAAGGGGCAATTTTTAACCTGGCCAATCAACCTAACCCGCACATCTTTGGACTGTGGGAGGAAACCGGAGCACCCGGAGGAAACCCACGCAGACACGAGGAGAATGTGCAAACTCCACACAGACAGTGACCCGAGCCGGGAATCGAACCCAGGACCCTGGAGCTGTGAAGCAGCAGCGCTAACCACTGTGCTACTGTGCCGCCCGGGAGTGGGGAGAATGTGGGACTCGCTCCCGTGGGGAGTGGGGAGAATGTGGGACTCACTCCCACAGGGAGTGGGGGAGAATGTGAGACTCACTCCCACGGGGAGTGGGGGAGAATGTGAGACTCACTCCCACGGGGAGTGGGGGAGAATGTGGGACTCGCTCCCACGGGGAGTGGGGGAGAATGTGAGACTCACTCCCACAGGGAGTGGGGGAGAATGTGGGACTCACTCCCACAGGGAGTGGGGGAGAATGTGAGACTCACTCCCACGGGGAGTGGGGGAGAATGTGAGACTCACTCCCACGGGGAGTGGGGGAGAATGTGGGACTCGCTCCCACGGGGAGTGGGGGAGAATGTGAGACTCACTCCCACAGGGAGTGGGGGAGAATGTGGGACTCACTCCCACGGGGAGTGGGGGAGAATGTGAGACTCACTCCCACGGGGAGTGGGGGAGAATGTGGGACTCGCTCCCACGGGGAGTGGGAGAGAATGTGGGACTCGCTCCCACGGGGAGTGGGGGAGAATGTGAGACTCACTCCCACGGGGAGTGGGGAGAGAATGTGGGACTCGCTCCCACGGGGAGTGGGAGAGAATGTGGGACTCGCTCCCACAGGGAGTGGTTGAGGTGAATATTACCAAGAAATTTGGCATGTCCGCTACGACTCTCACCAATGTTTACAGATGCACCATGGAAAGCTTCCTTTCTGGTTGTATCACAGCTTGGTATGGGCTCCTGCTCTGCCCAAGACCGCAAGGAACTCCCCGTGGGAGCGAGTCCCATATTTTCCCCCACTCTCCGTAGGAGCGAGTTCCTTGTGAATGTAGCCCAATCCATCACACAAAGAACAAAGAACAAAGAAAATTACAGCACAGGAACAGGCCCTTCGGCCCTCCAAGCCTGCACCGACCATGCTGCCCGACTGAACTAAAACCCCCTACCCTTCCGGGGACCATATCCCTCTATTCCCACCCTATTCATGTATTTGCCCGGACGCCCCTTAAAAGTCACTATCGTATCCGCTTCCACTACCTCCCCCGGCAGCGAGTTCCAGGCACCCACTAACCTCTGTGTAAAAAACTTGCCTCGTACATCTCCTTTAAACCTTGCCCCTCGCACCTTAAACCTGTGCCCCCTAGTAATTGACTCTTCCACCCTGGGAAAAAGCTTCTGACTATCCACTCTGTCCATGCCCCTCATCATCTTGTAGACTTCTATCTCTGTCACTCCAGTGAGAACAAACCAAGTTTCTCCAACCTCTCCTCATAGCTAATGCCCTCCATACCAGGCAACATCCTGGTAAATCTTTTCTGTACCCTCTCCAAAGCCTCCACATCCTTCTGGTAGTGTGGCGACCAGAATTGAACACTATATTCCAAGTGCGGCCTAACTAAGGTTCTATAAAGCTGCAACATGACTTGCCAATTTTTAAACTCAATGCCCCGGCCGATGAAGGCAAGCATGCCGTATGCCTTCCTGACTACTTTCGCCACCTGCGTTGCCACTTTCAGTGACCTGTGTACCTGTACACCCAGATCCCTCTGCCTATCAATACTCTTAAGGGTTCTGCCATCTACTGTACATTTCCCATCTGTATTAGACCTTCCAAAATGCATTACCTCACATTTGTCCGGATTAAACTCCATCTGCCATCTCTCCGCCCAAGTCTCCAACTGATCTATATCCTGCTGTATCCTCTGATGGTCCTCATCGCTATCCGCAAATCCACCAACCTTTGCATCGTCCACAAATTTACTAATCAATCCAGTTACATTTTCCTCTAAATCATTTATACATATTACAAACAGCAAAGGTCCCAGCACTGATCCCTGAGGAAAACCACTTGTCACAGCCCTCCATTCAGAAACGCACCCTTCCACTGCTACCCTCTGTCTTCTTTGACCGAGCCAGTTCTGTATCCACCTTGCCAGCTCACCTCTGATCCCATGCGACTTCACCTTCTGCACCAGTCTGCCATGAGGGACCTTGTCAAAGGCCTTAGTGAAGTCCATGTAGACAACATCCACTGCCCTACTCTCATCAATCATCTTCGTCACTTCCTCAAAAAACTCGATCAAGTTAGTGAGACACGACCTCCCCTTCACAAAACCATGTTGTCTCTCGCTAATACGTCCACTTACTTCCAAGTGGGAATAAACCCTGTCTGGAAGAATCCACTCCAATAATTTCCCTACCACTGATGTAAGGCTCACCGGCCTATAATTACCTGGATTATTCTTGTGACCCTTCTTAAACAAAGGAACAACATTGGCTATTCTCCAATCCTCTGGGACCTCCCCTGTAGCCAGTGAGGATACAAAGATTTCTCTCAAGGCCCCAGCAATTTCCTCCCTTGCCTCTCTCAGTATTCTGGGGTATATCCCATCAGGCTCACAAACCAGCCTCCCATCCATTGACTCTGTCTACACTTCCCGCTGCCTCGGGGAAAAGCAGCCAGCATAATCAAGGACCCCACGCACCCCGGACATTCTCTCTTCCACCTTCTCCCATCGGGAAAAAGATACAAAGTCTGAGGTCACGTACCAACCAACTCAAGAACAGCTTCTTCCCTGCTGCCGTCAGACTTTTGAATGGACCTACCTCGCATTAAGTTGATCTTTCTCTACACCCTAGCTATGACTGTAACACTACATTCTGCACTCTCTTCTTTCCTTCTCCCCTAAGTACTCTATGAATAGCGCACAAGAAACAATATATTTTCAAGGTATCCCATTACATGGGGTGGCACAGTGGTTAGCACTGCTGCCTCACAGCGTCAGGGGCCCCGGTTCGATTCCCGGCTTGGGTCACCGTCTGTGCGGAGTCTGCACGTTCTCCCCGTGTCTGCGTGGGTTTCCTCCGGGTGCTCCGGTTTCCTCCCACAGTCTGAAAGACGCGCTGGTTAGGGTGCATTGGCCCTGCCAAATTCTCCCTCAGTGTTACCCGAACGGGCGCCAGAGTGTGGCGGCTAGGGGACTTTCACAGTAACTTCATTGCGGTGTTAATGTAAGCCTACTTGTGACACTGATAGATCAAATACATGTGACAATAATAAATCAAATTGGAAGTGGTTCAGCGGGGGGAGGAATCTGGATAAACACGCAAGGCAAACTAACGCAGGTAATTGGGACTTGCTTAATGGTTAAAAACTGGGTGGAATGGACAAGTTGGGCCGAAGGGCCTGTTTCCATGCTGTAAACCTCTCTGATGTGGAGATGCCGGCGTTGGACTGGGGTGGACACAGTAAGAAGTCTCTCAACACCAGGTTAAAGTCCAACAGGTTTATTTTTTATTTTTTTTATACTTTTCCAATTCAATCAAATCAAATCCAATTCAGAGTCTCAACAAGTTGAGACATTTCAGATCCAGGCTGACAAGACAGGGCGGGCGACCAAAACCACCCTGTCCTGGGCCTGATCTACATGAGTCAAGCTGATTGGAGGAGGGGGAGGATCCTCCTCCAAGACTTGGGCTCATTTGCATCTTAGCCAAAAGGCCGAGATGCCGCTTTTAAAAATTGCTTCATATGAAACATATGAAGCCTCAGCGTAACCTAATGACCTCAACCAAGTGCAGGCGATCCATACTACACTTGATCTTAGCCAAAAGGCCGAGAATTTGGTAGCACAAGCTTTCGGAGCGTTGCCTCTTCATCAGGTGAGTGGAGAGTTCTGTTCACAAACAGGGCATCTATAGATACAAACTCAATTACAAGATAATGGTTGGAATGCGAGTTTTAACAGGTAATCAAGTCTTTACAGGTACAGACAGTGCGAGTGGAGAGAGGGTTAATCACAGGTTAAAGAGATGTGTATTGTCTCCAGCCAGGACAGTTAGTGAGATTTTGCAAGCCCAGGCAAGTCGTGGGGGTTACAGATAGTGTGACATGAACCCAAGATCCCGGTTTAGGCCGTCCTCATGTGTGCGGAACTTGGCTATCAGTTTCTGCTCAGCGACTCTGCGCTGTCGTGTGTCGTGAAGGCCGCCTTGGAGAACGCTTACCTGAAGATCAGAGGCTGAATGCCCGTGACTGCTGAAGTGCTCCCCCACAGGAAGAGAACACTCCTGCCTGGTGATTGTCGAGCGGTGTTCATTCATCCGTTGTCGCAGCGTCTGCATGGTTTCCCCAATGTACCATGCCTCGGGACATCCTTTCCTGCAACGTATCAGGTAGACAACGTTGGCCGAGTTGCAAGAGTAGGTACCGTGTACCTGGTAGATGGTCTCACGTGTGAGGACCTCTATGACTCTACGAATGGAACAGAAGATTCTGGAGAAGGGTTGAGATGGAGA